>NC_058040.1:9902340-10080001 GCF_019176455.1 Solea senegalensis | reverse complement strand
TAGCATGTCGTCCAAAGTCACTCAAAATGTCATAGCATAGTATGTCATTCTAAATGAGACAAAAAAGTCATAGTATAGTATGTCGTCCAAAATGAGACAAAAAAGTCATAGTATAGTATGTCGTCCAAAATTTGACAAAATAGTCATAGTATAAACCATATTAAAATGGTTTATAGCTTTCATGTTAGCTTTTAATTTAACATAACCCATTTACTCCAAGCCTCAGCTTTGAATAGGAATGACCCACTACATCTTTTACAGCTGCACATGTCGAACTGACCAAATGGCTTCATCCTATAGCCAATGAGACGCCTGTACTTTGATTGACAAACAGACGGTCTAATGGCGACGAGACATGAAACACGGTGGACCAATGAGAGGGAAGCTGACGTATGTGGTGGGCGTGCCCTAGCTCTACGATGGCCGCCGCCTACAGCAGTAACAGCAGCAGCAGCACTGCAGCGCGTCCATTATATCTTCGCTCAATTTGATCTTCACAGGGAAGAAGATGCTTTTTAAATCACTCTGGACCTTCACCGTTCTTATCCTCACATTCAGTCTGGGTTTCGCCGATGACGACCATGAAATGGAGGAGTTTCTGAAGCGGGAGTATTCCCTTTCAAAGCCTTACCAAGGTATCCCAACCATTATGAACCGTTATTGAAACACTGGCTCCCAGGGACAGCGATTGTTCCAGAAAATTAGATTTAGCGCTCAAATAACAGCCTTGTCTCAAATCTGTTTCATGTGATAAGAGTGTTAATGTCGACGTTCGAATGCCTCAAAATTCAGCCAAACGATACGCTGTAGTTTCATGCATTTGATTTAAAAAGCACATTGTGCTTCGTTTAACGTAGTTATTGTGTGTGTTGTTTTTATTGTAACTCGAATATATGTTTCTTTTACTGAATGATTAAGCCAGTTATGTCACCAGGCTTACTCGGCAGCTGTACTGTGCTGTGTCAGCGTTAGTCATCATGATAATGGTGTTGTTTGTGTGTCCTCACTCAGGTGTGGGATCCTTAGGCTCCTCCCACTGGGAGCTGATGGGGGATGCCATGGTAACCACGGAACAGGTGCGCCTCACACCTGACATGCAGAGCAGACAGGGGGCAGTGTGGAGCCGCATTGTGAGTATATACTGTAACATTGATAATTGTACAGGTATTAATATTCCATGTTATTGTAGAGATAAAACTGAAGACAATATTTGGTCAGTTAATATTTGGATTACTTCTACGGACTATCATTCATTTTATTTCAAAAACAGCTGATTTTTTGTGGTTTTATGTTATTTGTTTAGTTTGACCCAATCCATAACTTGATATATCAAATGACAAAGAAGCACATAACAAACAAAACATCTAAATAAAGGCCTAAATAGGCTGAATGGTTGTTATCTTCTTAAAACACTTCTCTTGTATTTCTAATCCAGGAAATGATGCAAAATGTCAGCACACCTTCAATTAACACTCTACACACACACAGACACACACGCTTGTACAGTATTCATAGTGAGGACACTCATTGACATAATGCATTATCTAGCCCCTGTTTATTTGTGTTCTTTGTGTTTCCAGCCTTGCCATCTGAAGGACTGGGAGATGCAGGTGCACTTTAAGATTCATGGGCAAGGAAAGAAGAACCTGAATGGTGATGGGCTGGCCATTTGGTATACGATGGAACGCATGCAGAAAGGCAAACGCTATATTTACCAAACCGTACTTCTTATGTCCAAAAAAAACAACCCATGATTTTATACAATACAACACTCTGTCTTATTCTTCTTATACCCTTCACATTGTTACAGGTCCTGTTTTTGGAAATAAGGACAATTTCACAGGCTTGGGTGTGTTTGTGGACTCGTATCCCAACGAGGAGAAGCAACTCGAGGTATGCGACTCCTCAGATCTCACCTCTTCTGTGTGATGGAGACATATAGGTTGAACATGGACAAGTGCTCTTGCAGATTTGTGTAAAGGGGCTTTATTTGTGTTCTTTTGTGCGGCCATTTGGAGACAGGCACAGAAAAAGAGATACACTCCTCGCACACAGGTAACGGAACTTAATCACATTTTTGCCCCAACCCTGTGTTTTTACCCCACCGCAGTCTCCCCTAGCTCCAACAATACAGCACTCTGTCTGTGACATACTGCGCATATATATATATCTATATATACATATATAGATAGATATATATATATATCTATATATGTATGTGTGTATATATACATATATATGTATGTATGTATGTATGTATGTATGTACAGTATGTATATATACATATATATATATATGTATATATACATATATATATATATATATATATATATATATATATATATATATATATATATATATATTTATATATACATGTTTTGTTTTTGTCCCTGCATGTTTGTTGTGTTGTTTGGTCTTAAGCAGAGAGTAATATGCATTTCAAAATGACTATAGAATGAAAGGAGCAACAAGAAGGTAGGGCTGGGCAATAGATTGATATTATATCTACAGTATAGTGTACACTTCAATGCAATGAACTACTTGGTGTATGTTTATGTACTGTTAAAAGGCATACATTAGACTCAGGCTTTCATAAGAAGGTAGAATTTTCATTGTTTCATATCTGATAATGTGATTTATTTTTTTGTAAATAACCATAATATTTTGCATGGCTCTTTTATGTGAAAGTGTAATTCCTGTTATAAGTGCCTCTGCATGTCTCCATTGTCACCTCATACTGCTATAACTATAGATAGACTCTAATTTGCTTGTCTCTCTCCTGCAGAGGATTTTCCCCTTTGTTCTGGCCATGGTGGGGAACGGCAGCATCAGCTATGACCATGAGCGCGACGGTCGGACAACAGAGCTGGGCGGCTGTAACGCCATGGTGCGCAACCTCAAACATGACACCTTCCTCTTCATCCGTTATGTTCGCCGCAGGCTCACGGTGAGAGAGAAACACAGGCTTCGATGTTATGAATGTGACAAACCGGCTGTGCAACCTTTCAGTAACTAGCACGATTCATAAAGGGAAAACCATCCTCTCCCTCTGGTTTTCAGGTGATGATAGATATTGATGGGCAGCACGAGTGGAGGGACTGTCTCGACATACCGGGGGTGCGGTTGCCACAAGGCTATTATTTTGGTGCCTCAGCCATTACTGGAGATCTTTCAGGTAAACAGCAGCATTTACTATTCAAGCTTTATAACCAACTTAAGCATTAGCCAATACAGAACTTCTTACTAGGCCACATCTCTATGGAAAGAATGTCTGCTTCCATCAAAAAAAAAAAAAATCCCATCTAACTTGACGATTCTAATCAGCTTTCAGGTAATGTGACTAATGCTCGCTACGCACCGTCTTCTTCTTCTTCTGTGTGGTTTGATGGCAGCTTGTTGCATTTAGCATTTCAGCCATCTTCGGGAAGTAGATTCTTCTCATCCTCTCCTCCTCCTCATCAGCGTCGCTTAACCTCCCCTGAACGAGACGAGCAGAATGAAAATAAATCTGTTCACATTATTCACTATATTACATCAGTCAGAAATATACATATTTATTGTTTGTAGTCGATGGCTGTCCACTAACTTTTCTTGTTAGTTTTTCTTCGATGAACATATGAACTCAAAAGTGTGAGACCTGTTAATCCCATTTAAAAACGACACTTTTTTTCTGTTTCTCCATTTACAGATAACCATGATATCATTTCCCTGAAACTCTACCAACTGACGGTGTTACGCAGTCAAAAGGAAGAGCAAGAGGAGGAGGAAGATGTGATAACTATTCCCAGTGTTGATAACCTGGAACTGCTGAGATGTAAGCTGCTGTTCACGCTCTCTTTTCTCGTCGTCTGTTATCCCTCCGACTTTCTCCTCTGTTTCTCTCCCTCCAGTGGTTCAGACTGAGGAGGGGATGAGCGGCATCTCCATTTTCTTCACCGTGCTCTTCTCGATGCTGGGTTGCGTGTTCCTCGTCGTCATCGGCGTGGTGGTGTACAGCCACTGGAACGAGAGCCGCCGCAAGCGCTTTTACTGAAGGAGGGGTGAGACGGGACGGAGGACAGCGATTGTGGTAACTACTGTACTCAGGTCCACGGACCTCGACTGCTCAAAAGTGAAATACTGCTGCCGGCCACTAGAGCGCAGTAGATTGTTGTATCGTGACAGGAGATGGAGTAAAAGTGTCACCTGCTACAAAAAGCCTCTCTCCAACTTTGCCATCGGTAGTCATGAAGCAGCAGGAGGACTCACCCGCTGCACTGGTGATGACACAGCAGACAAACACTAACGGTGTGTTACACCACTCCTTGTGAGCGTCGACATTTCACCTCTTTTTTTTTTTTTTGGATCGCTGATGACATTTTTTGTAGATTTGAGAGTTCTAAATATAAAGAGTACCTGATGTGCCGCTGCTCCAGATTCATTGGCCATCTGCAAGTATGACTTCATCTGCTGAATAAAGATACAAATCTACTCTTGCTCTGTGTTTTGAAAAAGTAATATATAGCATATATCTCACCTTGTAGCCGCTGTAGTCTGCATGATGTTCGTTTAGGTTTTCATGACGTGTCCGGGCTACCATCCGTCGTTGTTTACACCTTTTTATTTAAAGTTGGTTTTCGCAGCGTCTCATTTCCTCATATTTAACATGTTTATATGAGAAAATGAGACGAAAACAACATTTTTCATGGTACATTTAAACAGTATATTAAATGTGTCTTTGCACTGAAGAGAGGATTTAATGTCTTACATGGAATTTTAATTCCCTGTCATTTTTTCTGCAGATACTAGCGTGAACCTTATGTTTTCAATTTTCTTATGTTGTATGAAAAAACATTCTGTTGCAGTGAATGTTGTTTCACTGAAGGCAACAATCACGCTGATTTGTATTCAACCTGCCTCTTCTATACGTCTATATGTGTATGTGTATATATTCTACATATATATATGGAGAGAGAGTTTACTGTAAGTCCAGTCCAGCTGCTGTTGATTTAGACCACTCTTTATGTCGTTTCGAAAATGATGCCAGACCTCATGTCAACATCTGTTTTATGTGGTGTGTTTATTTTACGTACGAGGACCTCACTCGTCTCTTGTAGCTGCTTCAACCGGACGCACGACCTTAATTATATTCTACTGTTTGTCATTTCGCATGAAAAACTGTGCCTCGTGCATCACTCTGACCCACAAATGACATTTTATAGCCATTTTATCTCGTCGCTTTGCCCAGAACTATTTGCAATGCTTCATTATAGGCCGAACAAGCCTACACGCACATGGTTTATGGCTTCCGGGTGTTGAGGTGGGTTTATTTGTACATGACAGTAACATGTCGGTAGTACCATGGAATCATCATGTTTAGAGTTGAAACACGGGGAAAAGGTTAAAGTGAAATACAGAGGCCCCGCCCCTGATTAGCCTTTCATTGTTGAAACCAGTGGTTGGAATGGATGACGTTAATGCTCACTTCAAAAGGTTAGACTAACTGCCCGAGGGGCCTCTCACACAGCCACGTGACAGCCTTACAGATCAATTTCTCATCTCTGTCACATGTCTATGGGGGCTCCATTTTCACTCTTTACATGCTCACAATCCAGCTCCTATTGAGCACATAAGTACACGTCTTACTTCAAAGTTTTACACTTATTCAGGACAAAATTCTTACCCGTAGAGCTGAAGCAATTACTCGATGTATCGATTACTAAATGAATCAACAACTCTTGTTAATCGATGAATCGGTTTGAAGCTTTTTTCATGATTAAAACAAGAATTCTGATTGTTTCAGCTTCTTAAATGTGAATATTTTCTTCATTTTTTGCTCCATAAAACAAAGAAATCATTCAAAATGAACCATTTTGGTTTGTGGACAAAACAAGACATTTGAGAACCTCGTTATTTCCAGGTTTAACAAACACTGATCAACATTTTTTTTTTTTTTTAAATCGTGAAAATAATCGATGGATTCATCGTTTACACAAATAATAGTTGCAGCTCTACATACGAAGTTTATGGATGATTTCAATTTCGCGACGAGAAACTGCAAAAGTCAAGTCAGTTGAGTGCCAGTTTGTTTTATTAAAAAAATAAAATACAAATGTTGACCAAAAGAGTACACTGCAGACTTCTTACTAAAACAAAAGCATTTTTTTTCTGTATTTCAGCGCTTTAATTTTTATTTTTTATATTTTTCTACTTACTCATTTTGGCTTGTTTTAAAGTTATTAGGAAAAAGATTAGAAATGATAGAAATTCGTTAACGCCTGCTTCCTCCTCTGCACACTCACTCTGATATTTATGATCTCATGTCATTTACAACATCAGAGTCGATGGTGCTGGTCTAATGTAAGCCGACTGTGTTCCACGTCGAGGTCTGTAATCTAGAAAAAAATGAAGTCGTTCTAACTGAGAGCAACAAATGTGAAGGATGGAAACGTTTCAAACGGAACAAAGATATCCAATAAAAATACGTCCGACAAAAACAATTATGTTCAACTTTTCATTCGGATTCCAACAACTTAATCATGTGGTTTATTCATACGCACAGGGAAAAGTGTTAGTGGTTAAAGAGGCGGGCAAGAAAAAGCCAAAAGGAAAAAAATAATAATATACAAAGTAGAATTTTAAACTCAAAGCAACTCAGCCAACACTGAAGCAGACTCATTATTGTAGTAGCATTTACAAGTATATTTTTACATGTACACAGACCAACCATAGTAAAATACAGTACAGTGCAGTGACAAGTACTGAGTTATATTGCTTGTACTGGTACCCAGATTAACAACAGTGGAAAATGAGACAGGGGACGCAGCATATTACAGTAGGTTTATGGTGTTTTTTTGCATAGCCTAGTCGAGTAAAGTACAATTCACTACAGAGATGTGTGTTGCAAAAAATAAAGAGGAAAAAATGACTTTGGCTTGATGACACTGGTGGGTCAAACATTTGTTTAAGCACTGCTTGGTTAAAGATGACCCTGAGAGAGAGTGAGAAACCAAACAGACCATCGTCATATCAACACCCACACGCACGCACAATAACAATTTGCGTAGCGCGGCGATGACATAGAATTTGGTCAATTATTCTATCGACACTTCAGCATGAATGGCTCTCATTTCCGTGGGGTCCACACGCGACGCAGTGCAGCTGCCAAAAACCTAACAGCTACAGCGTCGACTATAGTCTGTGTTACCGAGAGAGCCTGGTGAAAGTCAGGGTCAAAGATCCAATAAAACTAAGCAAAAAAAAACCTCCAGTAGAATGAGAGGATGTTGCATCACGCACCTCTGAATAGGGCAAAGTTAGAACAAACACATAGTAATGTACAATCAGCTACTGTCAAATATCAGCTCTGCCATACCATACCATGAGATCCAAAAACTGACTATGTTCACGTATTGCAAATAAGAGGATCTCAGAGCAGATGAGCCGCTCCATGTAATGGATGGAGGTTTCTTTAGTCTACAAAAGATGACTGGTTTAGCCCTTGTTCTTAGTAAACATGTGGAAATTAGGGAGGCATAGTTGTTGTTTGGCAATGAGGGGAAAACTATGGACCTCCACTTCACTCATGCAAAAGAACCCCCACCCTTGTTATTTCTTCGACATATAAATGTATACAAATAAGAAAAACTCATCCTTTACTAGAAGGGTACAAAGCAATCTCTTAGGATTAGGATAAATGCGATGAATCACAAAGAGACCATAAGAAACTGAAATGAGTCTTTCTTTCTTTTCTTTTAAACTTATTGTCTTCATGCGTGAGATTCAGTTCATTTCACAAACTAATTGCAACCAGATTCATGGGACAAAAACAAGAGCGAGCACAAACCTAACAATCTGGTCTTGACAAATTCCACCAGTGCCACAACTAACGAAGACACGCAAGCCATTCTAAATTCACACACAACCGACCCCTCAGGAACAAAATCAATGTATGTAGAACTTGACTCAACATCTCCTGGCGGTAGGATGTTTATAGACCACATCCTTTTCACACTGAGTGAGCGCATGTTTGCGGAACAAGCTCTGTTTGTTCCGTTGTTATGGGAGCACTCCTCTTCTCTGAAGCCAATACCAAACACAAAATACCAAAATACCAAAAGGAATTCTCCATCAAAAAAAAGTCCTTCTTTAATAAGGCATTAGCACGTCTTGTATCCACAAACGGAGGCTATATTTTATTGTGCAACTCCATAATCGAGACATTTGCCCTCTAAAAGATGTGTGGTGGTAAAAAGAATGCCTTAAATTCCTCCTCCAGATGATTTGTGTGCAGTCACGCTCGGTGTAACAGCTCCTCTGGAAAGGCCATTGTCATGTCAGCATGGCGTCATATTCATGTACCCACTCAACCATGCAACATAAGGGCGGCACAGGTAACTGTTTGACTGACTGAGTCTACTCAGGGAACACGGAACAAAGGCCTGAGGCAGTTCAGTTTCAGTCTGTATGCAGATATTTGGTACACAAAGCCTCTTGAATAGTTTTGACCATGTTTCAGCCACAGCAGTAAATCATTTCAGCTCACACAGTAGAACGCCGAAACACGAGACACAACCAGACCAAAGCTTTGAGCTGTTGCTCAGTGGGAGTGAGGACACACTTGGAATATGCAACTCAGCAACACGTGTCCCAAAATGACACACATTTATGTGCAGAACCCAAGATTATATCTTCTTAAGAGGCCAGTGACTGCCTAAACATGTCCTCGTCAGAATATTGTAAATATAGAGACATGGAAGTCATATTAATGCCTGTATAAAAATATCGAACAAACATGAGATGTTGGTATTCAGTCCTCCCTTTGCTTGCTGGAAATGCACACCTAATGGCTGAATTCATACAGAATCAATTATTATAATTGCAAATTCAGCCAATAGACTATTAATTGATCAGAGATTATTGCACCATGGAGCGTTACATTACGAGTTACTCTTTGTCTTCCATGGACGTTTCACGTGCAACAAATAATAGTTTTGTGGTTGTTTTCCAATCAAGGAGCACCCAGTTCAATCGCTATGCTATGAATACACACTATACAGTATACTGGGCAAGCAACATGCAAGGCATCGTAGGCCTAACCTGCATCGTAGGCCTAACCTGCATCCAACTCAATTTTCTAATGCACCCGCTCTCTCCTGGCAGCGGAAAATGCCACTGCAAATCCCTCTCAACAACTCAGAGAGCAGAGAGTGCCAAGAAAGCACCGGCTAACAAGCTGCCATCACTGCACGGCGCAATTCAGAGAGTGGATCCCGAGCATCGGAGCTTAAATCTCAGTCCACGTCGCTCCTCCATCTTGTGTATGCAGATTTCTGGAGCCAACGTCAACATCCACCAATCACTTTTATACAAGCACAGAAAGCTAATTAACTCAATTATGAACACACAAATAACATGCGTCATGCAAAAACAACAGTGCTTTAATTGTTAATCTACCTTTGTGCCAAGTGTCTCATCCAGGAACAACAGCACAACACAAAATATACACACAAACCCCCCTCCCTACTGCACTAAAACACCCACACACTAGAACACACTCTTGCAGCCCGTCAGGAGCCTTGTTGCAAATAACAGTGACATCTGTGGCATTTTGCTAAAGCACAGCTGGTTACAAAATGAAAAAAAGAAAAACAGAAAAGAATGTACATCCTTCCTTATAACAGCCAAGCTACACACTGAGCAATACATTGACTCTGTCGCATCACTAACATGGCCATCGCATGGCTTTTTATTGATGTAAAAAAAAATTTGGAATAGGTTCCCTCTTGGCAATTACGATCATTTCAATGCAGTTAGGTACCAAAGAAGGGAGACCACATGCACACAATCAATAAATCACTGAAAGGCGGTCACTCTTTACCATAGGTCCTGTTGCTAATCGGTGACCACAGGTACAGATATCAAAATCAAAAAGTGCTAGTGGGGGTGAATTAGATTTAAGTCCAAAGACGAAACGAAAACAAAAAAAACTTCCCTGACTCTGCAGTTTGTAGGTGGTTAGTTTTTCTCCGCCAATCTAGATGCACAACATCCCACAGACCAAAGGACACCAGATGATGGTTGCCACGACCTCAGAGCTGACAACACCATGCAGCTGTGCCCCAGATTTCACGGGCACACACAAACTCTCACACACAAGCGCCTGTGGGGGGAGAGGGGGGGGAATAAATGTACACTCTTATCAATTAATCCAGTATCACCCCAGGTCATCAAGGAGGTTATTTTTGACTCCTCTGCTTAGTGATAGAGGGGCAAGAAATGCTGCTGACCATGTTGGTATGCTCCTTAATGACCGCTGGAGGCAAAATGGCAGATGTAAGGTGGCATGGAGGCATGATGGCAGTGCTCAAATATACGATAGGAGCAAGAGAAAACGGTCACAATCAAATGCTGCCCTCTCACAACCCAGCCACATTCTCCCCCCTACCATTAAGATTTAAAAAAACATACCAAATGGTGCATCAGCATTAATCCCAAACTTTTTTCAGGAGCCATAAGATTAGTCATCGTCATCATTGTAACATGTATCATGCCTATGTGTCGGTTCAAAGAATTATTAACACAGACAGTGCATATGCTGATGGTGAAGGCAACAGCTATGTAATATCTGCATGTGTGAAGTAGAAAGCCACACTGAATGGCTGACTGCTTTATGCCGTGGATCACACCATGTGGTCCCCAGTGCTGGTGCTGGCGGTCTGGCTGGGCTGCTCGGGGGAGCACTCCTTCTGTCTGAAGGTTTGCTGCTGATGCCTGGAGCAGTAGTCACCACCGGTGACCCTGCACATCTTTTGTTCCTCATCGCTTTCCTCTTCGAGGCCCGAGCCTTCGTCTATGTCAAGCTGGCAAACACACACCTCAATCCCTGAGTCGCCGGTCACATGCCGACGTCGAGTGTTAAGCTCCTCCTCCTCCTCGTCCCCCTCTGCCGCCATCAATGAAGCTTCCACACCCTCCTCTTCATGATGCTGCACTTGGACCGGCATTGACACCGCTCCATGTTCTGATGATGAGCCTGATGCCTGACAGTTTGGGTCTGCCACCACCGCCGCCGCCACAGGTTGTGGCACGGATGCAGCATCTTGCTGGTACATTTGTGAAAGGAGCACTGGAGCAGTCTCGGGAGGGTTTTCAGAGTAAGGAGGAGGTGGTGTTGGCGGGTGGCCTACAACCTCTTCATAGTCAGGTAGTTTGCAGTCGTTCCAGAGCCCTGAAAGAACAATCCAGACAGCTTTAACAATCGCCATATAGACAACTGTTAAACCATAGTCTTGTTACAAAGTTCTCATTGTAGGAAGAGCTACAACATTACATGTTACCAGGGTCTCTGTGTGATTCACTGTCAGTGTTCTCTCCCGGTCAAATTCACATTCTTGACATTAAGTCAAGCATGTGCACTCTGGGCCGGTCTATGACAAGTGCGAACCTTGTTCCTCTCCTGTCTGTGATATTAGTGGACACAATATCAAGTGTCAGCAAAAGTCTGAAATGACCACTGACATTATAGTGGCATGTCCACTGTCCCTCTAGCAACATCAGACCATAACCAGTAATGAACGGGACATTCAGGCAACCTGCGGCAGTGTATGAAAAGTTTGTGATCAGGGATCAGTATCAGAGCAGCTGGTCAAAAGTTTTAACACAAATATTGTCAGTCAAATGCGTTCCTTTAATCAGACCTTGCTGAAGGAGAGATCTTAGTCCAAAGTCCTGTGTCTTACCTACGAGTTTTGATTAGTGCCTAATGCATAAAAGCTGCCGATGTGAAGACTGTAGGTTGGCTAGCTGCACATGTGTCTGATATGATTGTATAGGGGAATTCAATTATCCAAGATTTATTTTGAAGCTACAGTCCTGCACTTACTCAGGGAAGACAGAAAGGCAAAGCCAGCAGAAACTGAGTCTCTCAGCTTGTCCATAAGCCGACAGAACGCACTAAAAGAAGTTGCTATAAAAAAAAATATATCTGTGCTTACACACTTGCACTGCCATAAACCAGTTTGTGGATCCTAATGTGTATACAGAATACAGCTATCAATATAAGAGCGCCATCTCCAGCTGATTAAGTTTCTGAAAAAGCCACAGTCTACAGATTGAAATATCTATTTACTGTGCCTCAAATGAACAGAATGACGACTCACTTAGGTTGAGTGGTGGAGGGGAAATGAAGGAGCTGGAGGCTCCTTGGTAGGCCATGAGGCTGATCTCACGTTGCCGTTGCTCCTGTTGCAATCGCATCTTAACCCTGCGGTGACGGTAGGCACAGCAGCAACTCAGCATGATGAACACAGTCCATACTAACCAGAACCCTGGGAGAGGCAGAATCAAAATCACCAAAATGAGAAGTAAGCAGGCAATAGGTACATAAACATACAGCATGAGGTTTATTAAATTATTAAAAAGAGTTGATGTAACTTATTATGTACTTACACCATAGTTCATAGTAGTAGGTGCAACACTCGGTCTCCCCACAGCAGTAACCCATCTCACATCGGTATTGTTCATTATTGACACCAAAACAGAACTCTTTTGCCTTAAAAACACACACAGAGGTACACTGACTGAGTCAACATGCATTCGAAAAGGTAAACAAGGAAAAAGACAGCAAGCCCTTGACAAACTGACCTAATTCTAGGGTTTATTTAAACATTGTCATTCTCACTTTGGTGCCATTTACTTCTGTTTGCACTTTTCTGGACTAATATCATGTACTGTTAAACTTCAATAATACAGGTTTATGCAATTTTTAACATGTAAAGATTGTGGCTGCAACTACGAATTGCTTACTGAATCAATTGCAAAGTATTTTGATAATCAATTGGATGGTTTGAGAGAGTTTTTCATTAGCTCTCAGATTTTTAAAGCTTATTACGTGTGACTATTTTCTGGTTTTCTTGGCTTCTTTAAACCAAACGTAAGATGGCTTCATGTCAAGAATAAAGGAACCTCAATTGTCTTTTTATCTGGACACTTTTCAGACTATTTTTGACAAGCGACAAAGCAAATTAGTTGCAGCTCTAGGAAACAGATATCATGGTGAGGGATAAAATTAAGCATATCATATGAGACATATCAGTAATAACGCGAAGAGTCCAGAGGCATTTCCTTTTAAAAACAAGACAGACATCTCTGCACTTCAAAGTTTTATCAGAATACACGAAGGCACTGAGTTAAACTGTCCATACCGCTCACCACTTTCGCTTTATAAGATTTTGTCTGAAAAGCAAAATGGACACACTGGGGCTGACTGTCCCTTGTCTTTCTACTCAATGTCAACAACTGTGATTAAACACGTCAATTCTCCGGGTACCATTTAGCAGCGGCTAACGTTCGTCATCACACCCTCGATTCAAACTGTGAAACTGCGCAAATACAACACGTCCCTGCCATTTTCCGAGTTAAAATGTTTAATTCCTGGCAGACGGCCTGTCGAAATTAAAATGAAAACTTTGAGCAACTGACGTCATCCTCGCTGTTACAGTAACGGACCGTGTAGTTTCCTTTGTGGGGGAGACAAAAGGGATCGAGTGAAGGGGCCTTCGATCTGCCCTGAAGCCGCGGCCTCGCCTGCAACCTTCCGCCGAACACAGAAGTGCTAGCGCGGGCTTACCTGCACCAGACAGGTCCCGGTATAAAGCAGACCTACAACGGATCCCAGTGCTTTCTGCGGCATCTTTCTGGGTTGTCGGCCGGTGACACGACGGGAATCATATAGCAGTCAGTCGAATCGAATAGTCGAGGTGACTGCAGGTGGCTGTTGCTAGTCAACAGCTCAACCTGGTGCACTCCAACATGTTTTGTTGTTCGTTCACTCAGACTAGTAATTTGAACCGGAGAGACGGCTACTGTCCTGTAGGAGGCACTCTCGCTTCTTCTTCTCCTCCTCCCTCTCTCTCTCTCCCTCTCGCTCTCTCTTACTTGTTAGTTTTTATCTGCACATAAATGACAATTTGATGATAATTCTTTATTCATAACCTGAATTTAGTCAGGTTTAGTTTGTGGGAAAATGCATGTAGCTTCTTCTTTGCCATTTTATCAATGATACATTGAATAATTATCAACAATTTGTAGATTATTTAAAAAGTTATTAACTGCAATTTAATGTAAATTCATTTTGAAAAAGTCTATTTTGTGTCAAAAATCATGCAAATGTTTTTATATATTATTATCAGCTGTCACGTTGACACTGACGTCACAGTCTCCCTGGCAGTGGAACCTGACATCTGTTCACCAAAGAAGACAGTCAGGAAGATGTTAATCCATTCAGCCTGCACACTGGAACATGGTGAGTCACAACTCGCATTATATTCACAATAATATCTGAAAGGTAGATAGATATTCTGTTTTAAATATAAAGTACAGTACTGTTCAAAAGTCTTAGGGCACCGGCAGCTTTGTTGTTTTAATGTCTGTCAAATTCTGTGATCATTGGTTATTTGGATCGGAATGATGTCACTGAAAGTTGCTCTTATTATATTAATAAGCTGTTAATTCGACCTGGTATAATGGACCCTTTTCACAGCAGATATTTTTCTACATGAAATAGTAGAAGAATTAATTAGGGTTCCACTCCAGTTCTATTGTTCACGTGTAAGAGTGGTTCACACCATTTACTTGACACTTTAACCAGTGCAAGCAGTTTTTCTGAAAGATTTTGTCTTCAGAACTTATGTATTCAGAACTTTCTCATATTTTCTTGATATCTTCCAATACATTGAGGAATAATCTACGGTACACTTTGCATTGCAAAAAACCCCAACGTGATCCATCTGTTTTGGCGGTAGTTCTCCCTAACGGTTCACTTCTCCATGACAATTCATTGACAGCCATTTTTTTTTCAACAGAAAGTACAAGTAAGGAAAACAAGAAGTGAACACAGACAATACATAAAACAATATTCAAAAGAGTAGAACCACGTGATCACGTTTTGTTTTGTTTTTTTATCAAGAAAAGGAGAACTGAAATTGGTTGAAAATATTTGTGTATTTATTGAAACACTGGCTCTGGTGCAGAGACAGTGTTTGCATCTTGACAGAACACACTGCAAGGAAAATTGGCTTGAGACAAATCCGTCCTGACCACCTTCTGGACACAAGCCACTCACAGTGCATGCACCTAATCTTGGCTGACCAATTAGAGCTTTTGGCCAGCTACATGTGTGAGTCACTGCAAGTCCTCACACTCGACATGATTGTTGCTGTACAGAGTCAGTCTTTAACCTCCTGTGCGTGTGCTCCTTTAAGTCTGTTTGCCAAACCTGGCCACCAGACTGGCCTCTGATGGCAGCACAGTGTGCCAGCCGGTCATTTCTGAACAGCTCAATACCTGATACAGTTAAAGCTCTGTGTGCTAATCATTGAGTGCTAATGCAGTGACAGAATCCCATCACCTCTGACTCTGATCCACCTGCAGGGCCTGTTGTCAATCCTCCGGAGGCTGAAGCAGTCACCAGAACAGGAGGTGCGCTTACTATTGTTAGGTCTGGACAACGCTGGAAAGACCACGCTGCTGAAACAGATGGCGGCCGAAGATATCAGCCACATCACCCCGACTCAAGTACCAACATGCACACACTGTTACACATTTAATGTCCTTGACGATGTTTTGTAGTTAAATAGATGTTCATATCAACCCCTACTTTACAGGGAATTAATTAAAGAATTAAAATGATCTTTGAACAGGGCTTCAATATAAAGAGTGTTCAGTCTTCGGGCTTCAAGCTCAATGTCTGGGACATTGGAGGCCAACGCAAGATCCGCCCGTACTGGAGGAACTATTTTGAGAACACGGACGTGCTGGTAGGTTCTGTTTGATTTGTTGTATTTCCAAGCTTTTTTTCAGTTCAGGTATTTTTTATGTGTTATTCTTAATCTTACTGCATTGTTTGCAGATCTATGTGATTGACAGCTCAGACAAGAAAAGGTTTGACGAGACAAGTCTAGTAAGATGCAGTTTTATTTATCACTATTTGATTATTTATCTTGTAAAGTGACTGCAGAACATTTTAAATGGTTATAAAATACAATGTTAAATAATGATGGTGGGTGCAATTAAAGTCCCAGAGACATTAGATGATGTAATTGAACTTGTGTGTGTGTTCTTTCAGGAGCTGGCTGAGCTCCTGGAGGAGGAGAAGCTTGCTGCGGTGCCACTGCTCATTTTTGCTAACAAGCAAGACTTGATGACTGCCTCGCCGGTCTGCGAGCTGGCGGAGAGTCTCAACCTGCACACTATCCGTGATCGCATGTGGCAGGTCCAGGCCTGCTCAGCTGTCACTGCCGAAGGACTTCAGGTGAAAGAATTCACACCACTCCTAACACACACTGGGCTGCAGAGACGCACAAGCTTTGCAGTCATTTACAGGAAATTGACACACTACTGTACTCAACATTTGCATAGTGACACTTCCCCAACAAACTGACAAAGGTCTTTGCCTTTGTCATCTTTTACAATGCCAAATGGGAAGTTTCGAAGTTTTGAAATTTCAAATGTAACCACTGAATTCTCACTAGTTGCAATACTATTCACCCACACTATTCATACATATAGAAGCAGCAGCAAATGGTTAAAGGGGACATATTATACCCTATTTCCCCCATTAAAATAGTTCCCTGGTGTCCTAATGAACATGTCAGTGACATGCTTTGGTCAAAATACCATAAGGATGAAGCATCATAGCAGTTCAATAACTCTGCTAAACCCGCCCCTTTCAGAACGCTCGGTTTTCGTGCATGGTCCCTTTATATGCAAATGAGACACAGGCAAACACACACCCACTTCTTCCAGGGGGTTTCTGATTTGTCCTCTTTACAGCGCTCACTCAGTTCCCTCAGCTCCATTTCTCTCCCCCTCCCTCCACTAGTTCTCTGACAATATCAACATGGCAGCGTGCGCAGAAAACAGCGAGAGTGCCGTCACAGGAAGAGACGTCCTACATAAGGATCGAGCCGAACAGTGCCGAACTGTAAATCAGCTCAAAACACTTAGGAACAGCACCACTGATCGCCACCACAGATCGCCAGCGGCGAGCTGCATAAACTGCTGCTGTATGTGACTGTATCAGACTGAGTCTGTGCTCCGGTCATGGAGGACGTACTGAACAAATATTTTTAACTAGGATGGGTCAGAATGGTCAGTTATGAGCTCTATGTGACCTTTTCTTAACAATGTGTGTGTTTGTACGTCGGTGAAATATGTTCGCTGACTAAATACGGCGACCGCTGGCCACAGTCTGATGCGATGTGGTGCGAACACACGAACACACGTTTGCTGACTTTATCCGGCACGTATTTTTACTTTTATCCTTCATATATAAAATCCTCTGAGGCTGGAAGTTTGTGTAAAACACTGTGCTCCACTGTGCAGCCACCAACAGCACACTTGTCCCTCCGCGTTGACATAATACCGCTCTTCCTCCCTCGCCTGCACTCTCGCAGGGACAAGGTGGAGCTAAGGTGGAGCCCTCCAAGTAAACTTACTGGTGGGGCGGTAACATTCGCGGTGAAATGCGCATGCTGCCGTCATAAGCGCAGGGAATTAAACATCGAGTGTTTTATCGCCTATACTTACACTAAGGGGAACCACGAAAACATGACTGAGTATTCTTTTTCCACACTTTGGCGACTGGTAGGGCCTCCAGAGTCCCAAATATAAGTATTAAAATGGTTAAAAAGTTGATTTTGCATAATATGTCCCCTTTTATGTATGGCACACTTACACTGGAACCTTTTTTTTTTGCAGGATGGCATGAACTGGGTTTGCAGAAATATAAAATTTCGGAAAAACTAACCGAGGAAACAGACGATCTGTGAAGAATTGCAGTGGCACTTTACATTTGAATTATTCTGGACTAAAAGTTGACATCATCCTGTCTTTAGGATCGAGTATCATTATGACAGGGGTAAAAAAAAAGTATAAATTGTCATTGTGGGGATTCCACTTGTTTGCTTGAAATGTAATGTTACTGGTTTCCAACACAATCACATATTTTGTCTGATTCTTCTGTGTCTATCTTTGTGTCTGCCTGTGAGTCTCCCGAGTCAACGCTAGAGGGCAGCCTTGCACTACTATGTCTCTCCTCACCTGTCGTCTAGTTAGTATGTATATTGAAGCTTCCTGTGCATCCCATAATTACCTACTATTTCTTTACTCAGACAGCACTGTTCACTCATACTGTATATCGCGAACTGCAGAGTAGTCCAATGGATTCCGAAACAGGGCGACTGTGGATCAGTTGTACGGCTGGTTGTCTGTCAACGGGAAGTTGGAGGGTTTGATTCTAGGCTCCAATAGTGCCAATGTGTCCCTGGGCAAGACACACAAATGGCAGTGAGTAGCAATGGATGTGTGAATAAATGTGTGAATGGCAAACACTGCAGCGTTTTGACTGATCATTAAGACTATAGGAAAGCCTTATACTGTATAAATACAGACTATTTTCTATAAACATCTTAAATATTGCTTCACCATTTTGCTTTAAGGAACCACTTATTATTTATTTTGACTTCCAACAAATGGAAAAGACATTCAAAGAAACATAAGGGAAGTAAGTAAGACGACTGAAGAAGCCCACTGCGCTGCTATGGCCACACGCTGTTGCACCTCTGTGTCATTGGACAAAATGACCATAAAACATGAACACTTGCACACGCATGCAGGAAACGCACCTTGACACAAATCGGGCGTGCACACAGAGTAAACCGTACAGAGACACCTTGGCCATTCAATTACACAACCTCTCACCTTGTTCACCGTGCTTTACTACAAGGCAATTGCGTTTTCTGTCTATTTCTCCTATTTTGTCTTTTGCAGCACATTTGCCACAAACCCCACTAATCTGAGCTGGCCGAGTGATCTGCAGTGGTCCTATAGGGAATTTACATACAAACCTTTTCCAGGACTAATAGCTCTCCAATAGAATTTGCATTTATATAGCCCCGTTCATACTAACATGATTTGGAGCCTTTGCCTGTGATAAAAATAAACCTCCTCCTTTGGCCTTGAGTTACTGCCCTGCTGCTGCTGCTGCTGCTGCTGTGTCTGCTGCTGCTGCTGCATGTGTGTGTCCCTCTCCGTATGCAAGGTTGGCTGATTTTAATATGTCAGAGCTGCTTGATCCCGCGATAGAAGCTGAAACAAGTGCAGAGAGCCTCAGAATGGACCTCGTAATGATTCAGCTGTCAGTGTGGGCTTTAGTCCCATGCTGGAGTGTGTGTTTTATGCATACAGGACATTTTAGTACTGTTGATACAGCAGTATGAGATACATGGTCAGGGCAAAGCGTTACAAACTAAATAATACGCACTTAAACGTACCCGGGGAAAAAAAGAAAAGGAGACCTCTGTTTTTCTGTTAAAGCTGATTTGTGCAAATGCATCCAGTAACTTTCACAAGGCTCCATGGAGAAATAGGGGGGTGGAATTAAAGAACGAAGAAATAAAAATCTACCATGTGAGACAGACAATGAAAGGCCTACTCGCTCCCCTTTGGATTGCTTAATCATTAACATTTAATTCCACTTGATAATCACCCAACCTGTAAAAAAATATATATATACCTAATTACACATGGAAGTACTCTGATAAATCTTTACAATTGTGCCTACCGACAGCATGTGAATCGGATGGAAGAGGCTGTGAAGTGGCTTTAAATCCCAAATGAGTGAAATTGGATGCACCACATAGAGGACAGTGGAACGGAGCAACCACCCCTCAGTACCTCTGGCTCTATCATCAGTGAGGTGAAAGGCAATCAGGCCTGCAAAAGGCCATAAATCATGGGACTTTCCCAGCTACTCAGGCCTGCACACCGGCCTCCCACACAGGGGAAACGAAGGGCAGAGAGTCTGATTGATTTACCGGGGCAGAGAGAGGGAGAAAAAAGAGGGCAGGAAGAGATCCTATGACTTAATTAAAGTGTTGTAAGTCTCACACATTGTAACTATGGTTGAGTCGCTTCGGTGATGTAGACCAGTGGTGTGGGATTGTCCGTTGTTTCAACTCTGACGGTCACCGAAATGATTCCAACCTCAACCTTATTTTCTTTAGAAATAGATAATTACAGTATGTGGCATGATGTAGCGAAGGTGGATCTAAATCCATAATGAGGAAGGAAATACACCCTGAATATGAAATGATTCATACGTCACACTGACTCGGGTGTCAAAAAAGCGACTAAGCATATATGAGATTGTGCTACTTTTCCATATTGAATATTATTTCTTTAAAACCATTTTTTGAATTATACACGTACAATCAAAAAATGGCCATGCCTTTTTTTTATTTCATATGTACACATTTAATTTAAGAATAAGGCAGATTAATTCAAAGTGAATCGTGAATGAATAATGTAAACCATAATACTATAGAAGAATCAAAATACTCTTATAAAACACAGTATACTTTCAGGATAAAGTACTGAGAGTACAGAGTATATAGTCAAAACAGTAATGCTGTGGTGGAACATAAATGGTGCTCACTCAGGTGCATCTTTACAGTAACGGTGACACTTCGTCCTTTGCCAGGATTTAATGGTAAGGTAAACATTGGCTCTCTTTTTATTCTTACTTCCCATAAAACCTGCATGTACCTTGTAAGCTGCTCTGACTCGGGCACATCCCTCTCTTACAGTGTTGGTGGGGTCACTTGCGTGGCCAGCACAGTTTCCCCTCCTGCCTCATTCCCAGGCCAATCCTTTATGATTAAGCAGATAAGTGCTGGTACTGGATGATAAAACAAACAACAACTGTCCACATTCCTCTCATAGCTCCTTTGATGGCGCGTGCGTGTGTGTGTGCGTGTGTTTGTGTGTGTTTGTGTCTGCCTCTCTCTGGAGCTATTACCTCTCTGAGCCCCCTTTGCTATAATCAAACTGCAGAGTCATAAACAGGGTGGGATGGGGACTATAAAATGTATCGGGAGCCTCTATCAGCCGGGGACAGCAGTTCACACCTCACAGTGGGTCAGTCTCACAGCATGGAGGGGGTTAGTGTTGGGGGATGACCTGCTGAGGAGTTTGAGGATTCATTTGATGTCCCTGAAACAGAAAGCAGAGAGGGCGTCTCTGATGTAAGTGGTGGTGTGATAACACTGCGGGACGCTCCCTGGGTAATAATGTTATAGCAAATAATGAGCAAATCCCAACGAAAGCATCTGAAAATTGTGTGTATCCAGTTGTTTTTATTTCATTTTACACCTCTTTGGTTGGTGTTACAGTCAGTCAGAGGTGGACAGAAGTAAAAGTACCACTATTTTATTAACATTTTATTTAAAGGAATAGTTCACCGATTTGCATTTAGCTTTGTATTACTAGAATAGGGGTAGTATTCAGAGTAACAGTTACCTTTTTAACAAGGTTGTGGTTCTTTCTTTTGTCGCGTAAAAAGGACAAGGGGACACAGCTCACGTTAATGTTAATTGTTTTTTATTAAATGCAAACATTTACAAATTAAAGTGCTGACAAATCTATCAGTCCAAATGGGTCAAAGGTCACAAATGTTTAAATTTCTCCTCATCGTTCACTGCCAAAGTTTCCGGTGCGTGATTTTTATTTTTAATTTTTTTATTTTTTAAATCAGGCCAAAATGTTTTTACTCAGTAACGGATGTGATTTAAAACTTAGCCAATTACAGTACGTCCAAAAAATATACTTTGGTTAAAAATAGCATTACAAATTAAAAAAAAAAACTACACAAAAAACCTACTCAATTACAGTACCGCGAGTAAATGTAATTCATTATTTCCACCTCTGCAGTAGATAATACAAACCTAAAGTTCACTTGAAAGGGGTTTAAAAGGCATATTTAATCTCTGCATCAGTCAATTTTTTTAACCAATATTAGTATAGAACTGTCTCATGGAGAATATAACTTCATATTTTAAGTGATTTGTCTGTAGGTGTGTGTGTGTGTGAACACTCCGATGCGTTTCCAAAACATATCACTTTAAGCTCTCCCTGCAAATCACCACTAACTGGAAACCAATCACGTCCGATTGATAATAACACGGGCACACTGTGAAGACCGTGAATCAATAACTGACTGACTGTTGTCTCACTCTTCCCTAGCATGAGGTCAGAGGTCATACTCTTGACCCGTCACCGACCCTTGACTCCAAACTACACTGGGAGGAAATAGCACTTTCCATCGTGCAAAACGTTTCCAGATTGACTGATTACCCTTATCATTTGACGGATCTGGTCCAATTCTCTTCCCTCTGTCTCTGCTCCCCCGCACTCCCTTGTCCCTCCCCTGCACTCATAATTTGACTTTTTATCACCTCTCGCTGAAAGTGAGACCCAGCGCCATCTGTCATTACAGCACGCGCTGACAGCTCCTCACACATGCATGGATTTTTACATTTGACTCAATCCAGGGGCTTACTTTGCTGTAACCAATTCAATATTCCTCAAATGAGCCAGCCGATCTATATACACGCCACAGTGGATGGGATGATCTATAGCATCACCTTAATAGATTTCCCACGCCTCAGAGCCTGGCTAGTTAAGGGGAAATGGCATAATTTGTACAATAAAAACGTAATTATTCATTTGACTTGCTTTATAATTTATGTACATTGTGTGTGAATGTGTGTGTGTGTGTGTGTGGATTATCTGTGGGTTATTAATAAACCTTTCAAGTGTGTTTGTTTGTACAATCCGTCCTCTATTATTTTGCACCAGTGTCAAAAACGTTTGTCTCAATATATTAGACTTAACTGTTATAGACGTAGGAGTTTCTTTTGTTTTATCCATAAAGATATACAGAATTTAACACTATTTGTGTAGTGAAAACCAGTAATGTTAAACTAACTGACAGACGTCGAGACTATTGTCAGAGATATGTTGTAATGCAAAAGTGATACAAGTAAATATTTAATAGAAATCTAGTCTTACTCAGCAGTCTGAACCGCCTAACAAGCTAACAGTTTTTTTTAAGGCCATGCTCTAAAGACTAAGGCCATACTCTAAAGCAAGCGTCCTCTGGTGGTACTTCTCGATTTGAGAAGTAGTTTTAAACAAAAATAGCCTAATTAATGAATCATGTGTCCTATACCGTATTGTAAGTAACATAATGAAGATTGGATTCAAACAACTAATGTGAAATAAGTGAGACCCAGATTGTCCCTGAACCCACGTAACTAACAAGTTGCCCCGTTAAAACTTACAGAATAAGTGACTTCTGTATGTTCATTTTCTGGCCTCACAGTAACACAGTAACTGAAATAAAGACAACAGTGTCCGTCCAACATCAGAGTTCCCACTCACTATCTAAACATATCATTAAAACTCACGCAGTCTCTCCCAGTGTTTTCCAATCTTGTAATATACAACTTCATTGTAAGCATCTGGTATCTATTAAATAAAGTTTTGAAAAAAAATTTATTTGGCAACACCCTCCACTGCCACCCCCGCCCAGAGAAAAACTAGTTAGTAATTTAGTAATGTGTACATAAAATACATAAATGATGGTTCGTTTTCACATATTGAAACATGAAGAAATAGAAAGTACAGTGTGAGTGTGGAAGATGCATCGACTTACATCAGTAAAGATGCATTCTTTTACTTTTCTAACTTTACATCATTTAATTGAATTGCATGGCAGGTAAATATTGTACACCATTTTTCATTGAACCTTTATTTTACCAGATAAAACACCTATTGGGGATGAAATATAAAAGTGCAAGTAAATAGACAAAGTGCAGGAGTTTTGACAACAAAGGCAGGCAAATAAACAAGCAGTCTGTCCGTCTGTCTGTCTGTGCATAAGCAGACATATGAGTGGTGTAGGACATTTTAGTGACATCCACCGCAAACACAACAACATGATGAAGCAAACTGCTGCAGTCAGACCTGTGAAAAGATGAAATTTAACAAACGGAGGAATACAACAGTGAGCAAACACCACCAGCTGAAATCTTTCCCACATAAAACCAACTTATCTTTAAATAATATAATATAGTTGTTTTTTCCTGTAGCAGTATTAATTAGGTGTCTTTATGATGCTGGCTTCTTATTATACATGTTAAATGTCTTCTTTTGAAAAAAAAAAAAAAGTGTATTTGCAGACTAAGCTCTGCCGTTTTCTATCCGAGGAAACCGTGCCTGAGGGGAAAGGGAAATATTGTTTGTGTTTTTATTTTGTTTATATCTCCCTGCCTTTTATGGCCACCGCCGCTCGAGCTTTTGTAGTGCCAGAGTGTAAAAGAGAGGGAGAGAAAGAGAGTATTCTCAATTTCCTTCTAAAAAGAAAATTCATTTGCAGTTGCTAATGTAATGTCATCGTTGTGTTTACTGAGCGTGGATGATGTATAGGGGATGTTGCATTGAGTGAGACTGCTTAATGATGCATAGAATTAAGTCTGTGGCTTTCAGCTGAGCTCCCCTCTCACTCTCACACACTCCTCTCCCTCTGCCTCCCTCCCTTTCTCTCTTTCACACACCCTCAAACCCAAATTTCCCCATTCCCTTCGTGTTTCCTTCCCTTCTTTTTTTTTTTTACCTCCCTCTCCATTTAATCCCATGCTTCCTCCTCTTTCTCCTCCTCCTCTACACACCAACCTCTCTCTCGCTCTTTTTTTTTTCTCTGATGCAGGACTGTCTTGGACTGTTGGCCACACGTTGCTCTGTGCTCTGTTGCCGAACTCCATCAATCACCAAGAAGGGAGAGAAGAGAGTGTGGTGGGGGGGCCATAAAAGGAATAAAAAATAAGGGGTGGGTGTGTGGGAAGAGAGGGATGAAAGCGCACATGTTGGGAACACACATTGTACAGCATCAGTTTTAAAAACCTGAAGGGAAGAGAGCAAACGAGTGGGAAGTACACCACTTACATTTAATGATGTGCTGTGCTGCATGGTGCCAGTCCAAATATCTGCCCCCGAATACTGTGTGAATATATGGATGCGATTGTCTTATCCCTGGCGTCGGCTCTGATTGCAACTGTGCTGCGGCCAGCGATGGCGATGATTATTATGATGATGATGATGTGATTTTAGGGCTCATCTAAATTGTTATTGAGCAGGCGGAGATCACTACCTGCATGGGAGGATTGTAGTTGTGGATGATTTATAATAAGAGGAACAAATTAGAATGGTTATAGGACTACTCTGCCGTCGATGTATCTGTTTATTGTTTAAAAATCCCAATTATATATTCGCAAGAAAGCTTCAACTAGCTCCTTTTTATTCTACCCTGTGTTTTATCTGCATTTTTAGTTTATTTTAAAGTTAAAACAGGGTTTTAACCTCTTGACTGGCCTTTTCCTATTGTATTCCACCCTGTTGTGTTTCATTGTCATATTTGCATCTCTTTTCTTTTTAAATGTTATTTTCCTTTTGTTGTGAAGCACTTTGAGCTGCAATCCTTGTATGAAAGGTGCTACACAAATAAAGTTTATTATTATTATTATTAGTTATACATATTTGTGTGTGCAGATCATCTGACACAATTCAAACTAGAGTGTTTACAACTTACTTATTATTATTTATTTATTGTGTTTGTTGTGTTTCCAAAGCTAAATGCTAAATAGTCTGTATTTAAAGAGCACTTTTCTAGTCTTGATAACCACTCAAAACTGCTATAAACTCACCCGTTCACACTCATTCACTCACACATCCACACACACCGCGTCTATCTACATGTAGACTCGCAGAGCCGGGAATCTAACTCACAACCTTCCAGAAAGATGAAAGATGACTCGCTTTACCACTGAGCTACTGTTGCCAGAGCCTGCTCTTGACTACAAATATCAGATATAAACAACTGTGCTTTAAATTAAATATGATGAAGTGTTTTTTCAATGTAATGTCTCCAAATACAGAACGTTCAGATACTTCATTTAAATAGAAGCTAAATTTAAGCTCAAAATCAAATTTAAATCAAATTTCAAGACATATCATGATGGCAATAAAATCTCTCCGGCTCACTAAACTGTGAAAGTGAGGGTTCAACTCTACAGACACTCGCTGAATTGACCTTTGCCCTCTTTACACATAGTGCTTTGGTTGTGCTGTCACTATTATAGCTCAGTTTATCAAACATGTATCAGACAGCTTTGCTTTGATGTCTAGTTCTTAAAGAAATTACAACTGGAAACTGGATTTTTTTTTTTTTTAGAAATAACTGCTAATAATGAAAAATGTGCGCTTGGCTTTTTTTTAAACAAATAAATACAAGAGGTTGTGAATGCCACTGTGTAATAACAGGGTCCTCTGTTCCTGTTTCTGTTTCTACATGACATTATAATCAATCAAGAGTGAAGCGATAAACAAGTGGATTTGCTTGAGTCTTGTTGAAAATGTAACACCTTTCATCAAAGAAGCTCCGGTTTCGGCTCAAAGTCATAAAGACGAAGTTAACTCAGTTTGATATCCCACACACCTGGAGCCTCATCGTACCTGTGTATGCGTGGAAACATCAAAACGATGCCCACACACTTCCAGGTCCTACTTGTACGTAAAAATATGGACATCATCACTTCAGCTGTCTCACAATGTTTTGTTTACGTGTTGATTTTACAATTCCTCACATCCTTCTTCCTCTCTCTCTCTCGCTCTCTCGTACTCACTCACTCCATTGCTCCATTGTGATCCACTTGTCCACCCCATTCATCATCCCGCCACTCTTCCCCACACAGAATTATATTTCTTTGATGTGTTACTAGTTGAAAACAAATCCATTTCTCTGGCCATCAATTTATCATTTGGAACAGGAGGGGTGGGTGGGGGGGGGGAGTCACACTTCAGTTGTAGGGGCGACCACATTTTACCAATTCCAACTTGCACTTGTGTGTGCGCGCGTGTGTGTGTGTACACTGTATACTGTTGTGATGAGAACTACAGTCTAAGATGCAGATGGAGAGGAATCAGATGAAAATTGAAACAACAGAGGGAGGATTTTTAGTAAAAAAGTGAGGATAAGTAAAGAGAGAAAGAGAGTGCGTGTGTGACAGAAAGAGAAAGGGAGAGGGAGAGAGAGAGAGAGAGAGAGAGAGAGAGAGAGAGAGAGAGGGCTTTCCTCCTCTCCCAGTCACCCTCCTTCACCTAACGTCTGTGATAATTTATCACTCCTTCTAGCTTGGCTGACAAACTATTTGCAGGAAAATGAGTTTTTCCGCCTCAGATTTGTCCTCTGGGAATAGAAAGGGGAGCTGCTGTGTTTTTATTCCATTGTGCACACACACACACACACACACACACACACACACACACACACACACACACATACACATTCAGATATATGGTTGTATCCAAGCACTCACTTACACACACACACACACACATTGACAGTGGTCTACAGTATTTATTGTGGGGAGGGGGGGGTGGTTAAGATAAATGAGGTAAATTAATAGAGTCACTGAGGGAAAAGATCTGCTTCCGCACCAGCAGATTTGCAACTGAACTGACATACAAGAGATGAGCACACACACACACACACACACACACCACCCTCCACCCTTCACACCCCTCTCCCTCATTCACTCTCTATCCCACCCTCCTTCCCTCCCTCACCTGCCACCCCTCGCTTGGCTCTCCGGTCCCGCTGATCCCTCGTTTGCCCTCCCACAGATGACAAATGTAACACTCAGACAAACAGCGATCAGGGCCATGCAGCATAATGTCAGCTTAGATCAACACTGGGACAAAAGCAAATATCACAGCAGCAGCAGCAGCTATACTGCATTACAAGCACTCTGCCACATGCTTGTGTGTGTGTGTGTGTGTGTGTGTACTGGCCTGGGTCACTGGATTCCAATCTCACTTTCAACCTCATCAACCAAGATATTGACAATGTGCTTGACGGAGAATTACATGACAGTAAAGACCTAATTACGCTGCTATTACCCTGGGCTATCCGTAATCGTCAAACACGACGCATCAGTGGGACATCACAGCAGTAAATCTGCCGGCGCTCCCTCTGCCTCCCCCCTAATGCCTGTTAGCATTACACTGTTGACATTTCTTTCCACTTTTTTTTATCGCCTGCTGACAACACACTGACTGTGAGACACAGTGGAGTCAGCCGTGCTGTCGTTCTTCACAAAAGTGACTGTGTGAATGGGGATGTTTGTGCAATTACAATTAGAATTCAGTATAAATTCAGGCACCATGGGATGAAGTAAAGTCGTGTGAATTCTTAGCTTTAGCTTTACTTTTCATGACAATGTTTGGAGAAAAGTCAGCATCAATACTAAAGTGTGATGCTGTGCTGATAAGAAATCCACAGAGGTCATTTTTTTCCTTTATTCTTGGTCAATAAAACATATATTTTCGAGCAGATGAGCTGCAAGTGCACCCATGATAATTTGCTGTGGGAATAATACACAACTCCTTATATGGACATCCTGTGTGTTTAGAGGTCACATATTCAGGCTTTAAAAAATGCATTTATTTTGTCTTCTTATGTTATGATATAGAGTAGTGATAATAGATGTCACAATATAGTTCAAAATAGACAATAGAATGTCTTGGCTTTTTGTTCCTAAAAACGATCCAAGTGATCTTTGAACTGTGACATATTTCCAAATTTCAGTACTTTTTGCTCAGGTGTGTTTATATAGTTGGTGAAATTATTTTTTTTTTCATCAGATTGCCTATAGGTTGTTCTGAAATAATATAAGACACTCTATATTGCACATTATTATACCCTCTGTATATGCTGTATGTTTAGTAAACTGGCAAACTTGCAGCAGTGCTGATAAAGACGACTTCCACGTTTAATCGATTTAAAATAGCTTGACATTGTTTGTCAAAGTAATCTGGAAGTGTGTGACTGCTTGATGAGATAAAACATGTTTAACCCTTAGAGCACAGAGCTTTTAGGCTGTTTTTTTCCATTACTTTGTTAAAACATACATACAGAGACATAACCTATAGGCAAACTGATAACGTGATTATTGTTTTCATTTTCACCAACTATATAAACACAAACACTAATAAAATCGGTTTTGAATTTGTGAAATTTGTGAAATTTGT
The DNA here is from genome assembly GCF_019176455.1 of Solea senegalensis. Lineage (NCBI taxonomy): Eukaryota > Metazoa > Chordata > Actinopteri > Pleuronectiformes > Soleidae > Solea > Solea senegalensis. The sequence continues at coordinate 10,051,033 of NC_058040.1, read as the reverse complement.
CACAGTTCAGAGTTTGCTTGGCTCATTTTTATGAACAAAAAAAAGAGAAAAACTGTCTATTTTGTGACTTCTGCACAAAACAAATATGTGCTATCAAATGAATCATAACTTTGACCCAAAAAATGCATTTTGTAAAGCCTGAATATGTGACCTATAAACACATGTCCATATAAGGAGTCGTACTAAAGGGTTAAACATCACAACGTCACCTTCTGTGTGTCATCAAGTAGACTTCACTCAAGTTTTTAAGGCAGCGGGTTAAACCTTTGTTTTTAAGCACCTTGAAAATGTTGTCAGTAAACAAAACAACTCGGGGAAAATCCTCAGACTGCACTGTGAACACATTTCGCTGCAAATACTTACTGCTGCAGTAACAGCAGTCCATTGGGGTAAGAGAGGAAATCTGTTTGTTTTGAGTTTGTTTTTCTAATTTGATCAAAATGACCGTTTAAACGTAGTCAATTACAGATGAAAATCTTCCCTCAAAGACACTTGTGCGTAACAAGATCTCGCTCTCGCATGAACCGTCCCCCTTTTCTGAGTCTATTTAGCAAGTTAATTAGAATCGAAGACACTAATCCAGACGATGACAAAAAGTGTTTTGGTTTCATTGCTGACATTGACTGCGGCTGCTAACAGAGATTCTTTTGCTCTGCTGATGATGAGGCTCTTTTGCTGCTCGTCTGTTTAAAATCTGCTGTCCGTCTTCTTGACAGAGGAGCACCTGAGGACACGCAGCTCCACATCCCGTCGTAACATTACAGACATTTGCCAACTCTGTGATGCCCATCTCCATGGAAACCGCTCCTGAATGACAGGCATGAAGACAAGGTTCACCAGTCGCTCTGATCCTCAAAGTCTCCTGCAATTACTAGTGTGTGTCAATGGGTGTGTGTGTGTGTGTGTGTGTGGGGGGAATGTATCACTGAACTCATTCATGTAAATCATTAAGGTAATGACTTCATATTTTTGGTTCTTCCCTCCTCTGTTAGACTCTCGAGGGGAGAAGATGAGGCAGAAGTAAAGTGGGCGTCAGACCGGCAGAGACACAGAGAGCGCATTAAAAACCCATGATTGATCAATTGAATGTTGGAGAAGCTCACATCAGACCACCAGTCCAAATTACATGTGGGCTAAACACAACTAAACACTGCTCACAGGCCAGGCCCTTCTGTTGCTAATGGCCATTACAGCCTGTGTGCCTTTGTAAGCCTCACAATAGCAATCACGCTGGGATTTTGTGTGGAGCTTGCTGGCAACAGTTATTAGCCCCCAACCCCAAAAAAAGGAAAAACTTAAAGGGAGAGCAGTCAAGAGAAGAACAAGAAGATTTGGGGGTTCCGAGCAAGGGTGGGTCGGGGGGTTTTGGGGGCATCAGCAGGAGGGACAGGGGGAGCACAGAGTGTGGGGTCAGAGGGCAACCCCAAAGCGGAAATGGGAGGCACAGAAGGAACAATGGGCAGGGCTGGACTAAGACAGACAAAGCTGGAAGGAGGGTGGACAGTGCACAAAACACAGGAAGATGAGGAGAAAAAGATGAGAGGACAGAATGGAGGGGAGCCAAAACAGATGGTAAAGGCTGGTCGGAGAGAGAAAAGGGGTGAAGGAGGGAGGGAGCTGGAAATCCACTGGCAACACACGCATCGTGACAGTAACAGCGAGGAGGGAGGAGGAGATGTGCAAAAACCTAAACAAGACTGGATCTGGATCCCCATATGGCAACATATGAACCAGCATGTTATAATTCAGATGGAGACACCTGTGGAGTCTCTGTGGCCCTTTAATAAAATGAGGAATGTTTTATTTAACGCTGAAAAAAAATGGTCCAACTAAACTTAGCACGGTATGTAAAAAACTGCTGCTGTTAGTTTGAGTGAGCTTCATTTATTGTGTTAATCATTTTTCGTCTTCAATGAATTAACCACAAGAGAGAAAACTTACATTTGAGGCAATAAAATGCAGTAAAGCTGCAGTGCTTAACTTTTGGCAATGAACTTTTTGTTTTTTGTGTTTATGATGATGACGTTATCTTTCTGCCTCGATGTGGCATTACTTGTACTTAAACAGGAACTGTCAAGCAATACTATCAGTGGGGGAGGATTGGTGTGTATACAGCTGCAGTGCAGAGACAGGAGCACGAAGAATCTACCCCATCACACTGTTGAACAAGTGGGTTGGGGGTTTTTTAGCAGAAAAAACCTATTCTGAAACTTTCTCCATGTATTCAGTCATACGTCAGCCTGACATGAAACAAATCACTTCCTGTGTAAACAGAGATTCACAGAGAGAGCCATGTGGAGGTGATAGTTCACACGGATACAGAACTTTCCTTACACAATAGTTTTCCTTGTTGTTCTTTATAAAGTGTTGCGTAAACAGTAGCATCGTTATGAGAACCTCCCAAAATGACTTTAAATGCTGATAAAATTACACCATGCGACCAAGGAATAAAGAAAGAAAATAAAGTTAATATAGAGCGAATAGACAAGGACAACAAAGACAGTGATAGCAAATGCTAGGGTCCAGCACATTGATACAAAGCCAGTCATCACAAATATGACTGAACTACCGGAAACTTCACAGCGTGAAAAATGAAACAGAAGGGCGCCAGCACATGCCCATTTCATCTCAAGAGCCCCAATTAGAAGCAGTGATGATATGGACAAAGCATGATGTGGTTTCTGCAATACAAACCAGCAGAATACAAGATAACGTACAGCCAACAGTGAAATAACTCACTCACTCGTTCATCTTCCACCACTTTATCCTGTACATCCACCCATCCACACCTATGTTGAATTTTGAGTGTCCAGTTTGACTATAATCCTGAAATCTGCATGTTTTTGCAGCGAAATAACAAAGATTAGGAATGCTGCTGATGAATATTCCTCATACAAAGTGAATACAATTTGTAAAACAACTCAAGAGCTTCCTTTGAAAAAGAAATCATGTGTTCAATATAACAAGGGTGATGCCATGACCACACATGTTTTCATGTTTTAACAATAAATATACAACAGTGGGATTGTTTTGGTTTTACACAAAACTGTGGATAAAAAGTCAAAAAAATATAAAACTGTTGTGTGTACTGGCCCTTAATCAGCAATATGTGGACAACGTGTGTGAATGAATGTAAAGGATTTTGTGTAGAAGCACTATAGCTTTAATTAAGTCTTATTGTACTCTGCTGCAAAACATGTAAGTTGTCCATGTAAATATGAGTGAAGTAGTAACAGAGAAACTTCTACATGGGGAGAAAAGAAACAGGGAAAGTGTGTGTTTCAGCATTAGGAAAATCACAGGCTCTAATGTGATCATCAATACTGGCGTGTTTCTGCAGCTATTATGACCTAATTATCTGCCTCAGCTCGACTCGCTGACCACAAAGAGACGTGCGCCCGCTCCACTAGATTTATAGAAGTTGTCATTAAGTGCCGGCGCTTTTCCCCCCGCGACGCATTCATCTTTACGCGAGCGCGCAGAGGAGCCGTGGAGGTATTAATGCATCACCGTGCGGAGCGCGCACGCACTTTGAGTCATGCACCTCTCTCTCAGTGTGTGTGTGTGTGTGTGTGTGTGGTTTCCGTGAGGGATGGAAGATGACAGAGGCCTCGCGCTGCAAACAGCTGCTGACTCGCGCGTGTGTGTTTGTGTGTGTGTTTTTTAAGTCCAGTAGTTTTCATTCATAATCAGCGCGCACTTTCTTATAAAACGAGACCACCAGGATATTGCAGCGAGTTGCTTGTTGTCTTCTATTTTATGTTTTCTCATTTCGGTTGTATATTTTTCAATGTTTTATGCAAATAAAGATTGAATTCATTCATTCATTTTGCAGGATCCTCTGGACTTTATAGTCTATGTGGTGAATCTTATTATTTCTGTATCATTGTTACTCTTTTTTTTTAAAAACATCCCTACAAACTTTGGACAGTGACATATCTGTGCATGTTTCCTCTTATCACCGCAGTCGGAAGTGTTTGACCCCCCGTGACCTTTTTACCCTCACCTCTTGTTGCCACCTGTCGCCGCAGGTAACGCTGTGCTTTTTTTCTTCTTTCTTTTCTTTTCTTTTCTTTTCTTTTCTTTTCTTTTCTTCCTCTTCTTCTTTTTGCTGGAAGAAATAAAATCCTGTCAACAAGACACACCCGTGAAGAAAAACCATAAACAAGGAGGACGTATTTATATGTATATATATATATACATACCCTCCAATTTCCACCACTTCTTTGCTGCACCTGAATGTTTATACATACAGAATGAAAGGTTTAATACAAAATCAGCATCATACCGGAGAATAAAATGGACAGACTGCAGATTTGTGGAAGAAAGCTATGTTGTCAAAAATCATACAAAGAAGCCACATTAATAATATAACTCTGTTTTGGTGCAACTGAGACTAAAAAGACGGTGGTCTAATTGGAGGGCAGCGTTTATTAATTTTATGGGAAAGAATATACATACATTACTTTTAATATAGGTTTTGTTTGCACACTGTGCTACATAAATTCAATTAAACCCATTTTTCTCTGCTTCACACGTCACGTATTTTTAATTATTTTTCAAAATTTGGTTCCCCAAAGTTGCACCTTGTCAGCATCCTCGCGCCGTTATTGTTTATTCCCCTCTCAGCATAAACAACCTGGAGTTGGCAATCGCAATATACTGTAATATAACGTGGGAATAAATATTAAAATAATTACAGTAGACACATTAACAGATGCTTCTTCTGACAAAAGAAAAACACCCTTTTTTTTGCATTTTCTTTATAAAGAAAAATGCAAAATGTCTATTAACTATTTTTGGGCACGTTTGATGGCAACAATTAATGATCCACACTTACTTCACTGCAGGTGAAGCTTTTATTATTATAATTCTGGATGTTTTCTTAATAATATCGCGCTCTATATGGGCCAGGACTTACTGTATACAGGGCGTGTATGAGTTCTGCCCCTTGGCGAGTGGCCCCGTGTAATTACGCGCCATTTAAATGGACAGTATCATGGCGAAAGATACCAATCTATGAGTTTTAATCCCTTGTTAAACTCTCTGTAACCTCTCCCTCTCTCTCGCTCTCTGTTCTTGTCACATCTTCCTTCAGGCACTTTGTCGTTTCCCTGTGCGCTCTGCTCTGGTCACTTTACAGAAGACTGTCTCTGTTTCCAACACATGCTATGAGTCCCTTTAGTCTTTTGACGTTTTTTATTTATTTAAAAACATGCATTGTCCTGCAGCGGCACTGATGTGGAGTCAGAGCCTTTTGGAAGGAAGAGCTTCAATCACAGACTGGAGAGATAAGGACTGCAGTGACCTCTATACCTGCATTCTTTTCATTTTTATGGCCCGCCAACATGGTGTGAATTAATGAATTCACTTTAAAGTGATTTTATTTTTTTTTTGGCTCGTGCGTAATTGACCAGTAACAAAAAAGGAGAAAACCGCATAGTTTGATAAATGTCACGCAGAGAACGAGGTGTCGTGGCTGTCATTAGAGGTGTTGTGTGTTTGTTTTACAGGTTTGTGCGAACACCATTAACAACGTTTTAACTCAGAGGGATACTGACACCCTGGCGTGACATTACGCTCACGCAGGGCCTGTTTCACGCAGCAGGGGATGCAACAAAAAGAAAAGCACCGCAGCACTGACAAAATATAAATGACAGCGTCCTGAGGAGCTGCTAACACATAATAAACAGAAAGAAAACACTATTACAACCTCTTAGAGATTATAAAACACTTGATCCCTTATTTAACCAATTGAATCTGCTCAGACTTTGTCATTTTTATTTTATTTGGGCTATATTTTATGTAATTTTATGAACTGAATGTCATGTAATTCTAGTAATGAGTTGCTTTTTTATTATTTAGGCTGTATGTTATGATAGTTTTTAAAAAAAGTAGTCCCCTGGATTGAAATCAGGTTCTGATATATATTTTGACGGGGGGTGATTTAACCTGTGATTTAAATGGCTATGTTGCAAAATGCCAAATTAAAAGTGGTGAATGAATAGTGATGAAAATAATCCGTGTGTATGAGTTTGACAAACTTTAAAATGTAAAAAAAAAAAAAAAAATGGATCCAAATGTTCTTCTCCATCTTCTCCAGTGACGTCAATTAATTTTCCACTGTGGAAACAAACGCGCCAAACTGCTGAGAGTCCGAGTCTACGTGTGTGTCAGAGAGAAGCTGTGAGTGATCAGCAGCTAAACAAGCACTAAACTGTGTGAGAACCGTCGGGGACGCGGTGCCACATGCCGGTACACAGGCTGATGGACGCTGGAGATGAATGGAAAGACGTCTTCTCCATGACAAGTGTTTCCCTACAGTGGCTCAGTGCCATCACAACACAGTTCCATGTTCTCTTCTCCTATCCTCTCCTCTCTTCTCCTCAGAACCACACCTCCTCTTCCTCCTCCCCCTCCTCTTTCTCCCCCCCTCCCATTCCTCCAATGGCTGCGGGGCTTCGTCCTCTGCGCAACCCCGGTTGGATAAAACCTGGCTGAGCGTTTGCTGCGCACGACATAACACAACACAAGAGCCAGGACGCGCACACGCTGTCACACAGTTCCCGAGTCGATCGGTTGGAATAATAACCAGAATACATTTGCTGGAGGACGCGTTTATTTTCAGCTCCGTAGTGGAAAGGTAAGCGCGCGCGTTACACGTGTTCACGGAGACGTTTTATTTGTAATCCAGGTGAGGTGTGATTGAGAGGGAGGAGCAGGTTTAAGGGATGCGCAGTCTGGAATAAACGGTGAGCTGATGTATCCATGACATTTCAGTGGAGAGTTAAATCAACACCATGTGAGAGAGACTGATATATGTTCTGTCTGTAATTAATTCACGAGGATGTTTTTTCTTTCTTTCTTTCTTTCTTTCTTTGTTAATTGTGATGTGGCACGGGTCCAGACCTGGCACAGCGTTCGTAGTAGAACAGGGATAATTACGCACGTTAACCTCGGTCCACAGGGAGCTGAATTCCAGCCGCGAGCTGTTCTTTTTTCTTTTTTTCTTTTTTTAATTGTTGTATTAATTTAATTATTAACATTGTTATAATAATCTGAAGGCTGGCATGCAACTAAAACAGCACACATTAGGTTATGAATCTATATAACCGTTAATTGTATCGCAGTTAAACTGTACATTTATTTAATGCGGTAATGAGAACATAACCGTGTCAGAACTCTGTCTGATAATAAAACGAGGGTCAACTGAAAAAACAGAAAAGGAAAGTTATTTCTTTCCTGTTTTTTATTTGTTTACAAACTGTGTATATTTAAATATGTGTATATTCACACACAGCTAAATATTTAAGGACACGTTGTTAAATGTGAGAGAGAATTTACTAAAATATTATCCATTAAACAATTTAATTAATAAAAATCTAACTTTATAATAATAGAACAAAATTTAAATAATTCACGTCTATTTAACAAAAATGCAAAACGTCACTTACGAATAACACGAGATGCAACCTGGTGAAATAAAATCCGCAGGAATTTAAAGTTCAAATATTTATCAGTTATTATCATTATTATTGTTGTTATTATTATTAAAATTGACAAACACCGTCGACTTTTAACGATAATTATGTTATGATAATATTAATCCCATTTAATTTTTTGTTTTTAATCCTTCAAGCAATAATCGCAGATTAACGAATCCCCCCGTTTTGTGGTTTGTTAATTTCTGACACTAATATTCCATTATTGTGACGATAATTCAATTCAAGTAATAAAACTGCCAGAAATCATATTTTATTAACAGTCAATTAATAATACCAGTTTAACATGAATTATTAAAATATTAAAGGCCATTTATTTAGTGATTTTAAATATTTCGATTCCACTTCTTTTATATATTTTTTTATTGATATCGAGTTTAAGTTTGAAATTAAAAATCTTTACATTTTTGGAGATTTTGTTTTAAAACATTAAAACACTAATACTGAATTAATAGTGATGTTTAAGCAGATAATTCCCACATAAACATTAGTTAACGCTGGCAAAGCACAGTGGGTTTGGTTTCTAATCCTGTGGCAGTGAAACTGTCATTAATCACAGACCAAAATAAGTCTGAAACAAAAGCAAACACCTTCACTGATGCAGTTCATCTTCACAGCTAACAGTGTGTGACACGCTGCTAATTATTTGGTGTAATTTTAGAGTGACACACAGCAGGACCTGACATCAGCTGACAAATGAAGGCAGGTTTTTTGGCCTAAAGGAGTTCACACACATTAACTTCTGTGTCCTGGATGAACACTTACTACAACACATGCACTCTCTCTCTCTTTCTCTGAGTGTGTGTGTGCGTGCAGCCATCAGGCTCATGTCACTGTCCTCTTTTATTAGTAAATGACATAATATTTCATTCCAATAAGGTGGGAGACTTTAGAGCAGCAGCTGAACAGATGGAGCCTGTAATCAGGGCTTCTTAATAACATTTACACCACACCACATCTTTTAGTTAAGGGTTAAGATCATTCTCCACACCCTTAAATTAAAAGGAGGCAGCTTTAATGTCAAGTTTTGTTTTGTACAAATTGAAAGAATCTATATTCTACCCAACTCTAATTCTTCCTCCCAGATTTAGAAACTACTTTCTTTTAATGCATACAAGCTAATATATGTACAACATTATAAGGGGATTAATGAAGAGCAGAAAGAAAGAAAGAAAGAAAGAAAGAAAGAAAGAAAGAAAGAAAGAAAGGGCCTAAATGCTACATTACACATATCCACAGTTGACTGAAGACTTTGTATCCATGTTTGCGTTGAAGAGACACACACAGTGTGTGTGAACAGCAGCTGAGTGTTTTCACTGTGTCTCTCTCTCACGCACACACACACAGACACACAAACACAGGATCACACTCATGCCAGACGAGGCAGGGCGAGGAGGAAGAACTCGGTAACTGGGGCAGAGAGTGGAGGACAGTGGAGTGTCAGTGATCAGCAGGTGGAGCAAAGACGGGAAAGACTCAGGGACATGTCCAACAGTGCAAGAGGTAAGTACACAACACAACATAACTGCTGGGCCTGTGTCCTCTGTGAGACGACTGTGTGTGCTTCATCTCTGCTGATGATGACAACAACAGGGGAGTGAAGTTTTGGCCTAAAGTTTTAGTCTCTCTTGGGTCTCTATAGAGACTCAGAGTCAGAATTGTAATCAACTTTATTGGCCGTGTAAATGAGCGCATGCAAGGAATGGATTGTTCTCGTGCATAAAAGACATAGAAACTGAACAAATAAGTTAAAGAGCTGCAGTTACATTGTGAGCAGGAGCAGTAAATAAATCAGGCGGTTTGTGCAGAAATGCACTATATAAACACACACTAAGAGTGTATTAGTGAAGTGTTGGACTGAGGTAAATAATATTACACAGTGTATGCTGAACTCAAACATGTCCATGTTCTTAAAATAGACATTATTGTACCATTTCACCATCCTTTAAAGATGTTATAATGCCTTTTAAACCTCAAGTCAAGGTTCACCCTAAATTACACTTCAGGTTAATGTGTGGTACATCATGTTCCTTGAAGTTGGGACCTACATTATGTCTTTACACGCAGTTTAAAGTCAAGATTTTAACGTGTACTTTTAATGGTAACTATGTTATAATTAACTCCTATCTGTATAAAAAGAGCACGCTTTTTAAAATAGACCATAACACAGAGTCAGCCTGTCTATCTATATCTATCCTTTGTTTTTCGGTGTGTTCGTGCTCGCCTGTGCGCGTGCTCGCGTGCGCGCTCTCCCTCCCCGGGGCTCCTCGGCTTTAATATCCTGCAGGTTGATGAAGCTTGGCGGGGAGATTTTTTTCCACACTCCGCTGGCAGCGTTAATAGAGGCTCCCCTCCATCCCTCCATCCTTCCCTCCCTCCTTGTCTCCTTGTCTTCACCCTCCTCCTCCTCCTCCTCCCCCTCCTCCCTCGGCTGCTGTTTGATGTGGAAATGAAAGCCGAGGGGAGAAAAAAAAGGCAGGAGAGAGGACGACGAGGCTCACTGGGTTAAATTAAAAGCGATGGTGTTTCTTGCAGAGCCACCACCGTGTCCACAGTCAGTGTGTCTTCAGAGGAGATGGTGTTTAGCGCCACCACCATCAGATGTTTTGTTTTTTCTTCTTCTCCAGGAGCAGCTGCTTTAGATCAACCAAGCAAATCCTGCGTCAACATGTTTAATATTCATGGAGATCAAGAAGGCTGGCAGCATCTGCTTTGTGGATTTATTTTACGGTTATACCCATAAATAGTTAGAATAATGACGATAATAACAATAATAATAACAATAACAATAATAATGACAATAACAATAATAAACGTTACTTAAACGTTACAAAAAATATATATACAATCTTTCACCAAAATAAATATTACAATCTTGTCCTTAACTTTGTTGCTGGCTCTCGCCAGGTAAGGTTTGTGCACTCTTGTCCTCCTTCTTTGACATACAAAAAAACTCCTTAATTTAATTTTGTAAATATATGAATTATTTGTATAATTGAACGTAGACTATAAAGTGTCAGGATGGTGGGGGGTTTGGTGGGGAAAAAAATTTCAAATTAAGATATGTTCTGCTTCTTTATTTTGCTCTTGTTTGACAACTATTATTATCATGATTATTATTTAATCAGCCGGTGATTGGTAGAACAATGTGTCTCTTACAGACAGAGAGTCTGTGAATGTTGACACATCATATGTTGAGTGTCAATTCTGTCACAAAGATGCTCTGACCTTTGGTCAAATTACAGGAGAAATGGGTCAATTCTCTTTGATTTGGTCTAACTATGCGGAAATAGTTTCATTTAGCCACTAACATGAAAAAAATAATAAAATGGTAAAAACCAAGTGTGAGAGTCTCTTCCTCTCGCAGTGACGTCTCCTGTGCCATGACTTTTATGAGTGTTCATCCCGCCTCCTCCCCCAGGTCATGGGGGTCTTAACCAACTAGGTGGAATGTTTGTTAATGGCCGACCACTTCCGGAGGTGATCCGGCAACGCATCGTCGACATGGCCCATCAGGGGGTCAGACCATGTGACATCTCCCGACAGCTCCGAGTCAGCCACGGCTGCGTCAGTAAGATCCTGGGACGGTGAGTTACTCAACTTCCTGCTACTTCTGCTGATGGGTCTGTGTGTGCCCTTTGACCTCTGAGAGTCTGTGTACTTGTCAAGGGTGGCAATGTCAACGCAAGGGCTTATTTCTTTCAGCTACTACGAGACGGGCAGCATCAAGCCCGGAGTGATCGGTGGCTCCAAGCCCAAGGTGGCCACCCCGAAAGTTGTGGACAAGATCGCAGAGTACAAGAGGCAGAACCCCACCATGTTCGCGTGGGAAATCAGAGACCGGCTGCTGGCAGAGGGAGTGTGCGACAGCGACACGGTGCCCAGCGTCAGCTCCATTAACAGGTGACCTAAGTGACTTGTGAATGAAATCATGCAAAGCGCCACTGAGGCTCGGCAACCAGGACTGTCGAGTTAAGACATCAGGGGTTAAAGACACATTTTCTTTGCTCATAAAGTGATTTTTTCCTTTCCTCAGAATAATCCGAACAAAGGTTCAACAGCCGTTTAATCTGCCTCTAGACGGAAAAGGCCTGAGTCCAGGACACACCTTGAGTAAGTCTATACCACATACAAACTCAGCGTTGCTGTGTATCATAGTGTACTGTAAAGTACTCACGGTGCCACTCTTTTCCTCTCACTCCCAGTCCCCAGTTCTGCAGTCACCCCTCCTGAATCTCCACAGTCGGACTCGTTAGGCTCCACCTACTCCATCAGCGGCCTGTTGGGCATCCCGCATCCCAGCACCGAGGGCAAGAGGAGCCATGATGACAGTAAGGAATAGACCACATGAATTCAAAGTTGTTCTTGTTGGGATGGTGAATGAAAGCCAAGTGCATCAGATAGAACATTCCACAAGGGCCTTACTTTTCAGAGGCCGCCATCTTGCACCGCTGAATCCAAGCAGCCACAGTGTGACTTATATCCTTTCTGGTATGCGCAGGCCACCGTACTTTTGTGACACACTTGGGGAAAAGGAAAAGGAAATTGTTAGAATTTGCAGTCTCGACCATCGGATATCATTCATTCTAACACACTGGAGCTCTAATCTTGTACTGTATCTGACTGTTGTAGTTGCCAGGGAACAATAGGTGCAACATCTAGAAAAAAATATGACAACCTGTTCTCACTGACATGAAAAGTGAACCAGATTATGTTTGGACAGATCAGATAGTGTCAGGGAACTACAGTGGCATTCACATACCAGAGAGGATGTTGATATTTTTTCATGTGCGCAGTAAGCTTCCACTTCAAAATGCAAAACCAAATTAAAGTACACATAAAAAGCTTATTCTAAACCTTAGTTTCATTAGTTGTACACCTATACAAACATACTTATGGGTAGAATATCAAATATCTGCCAATAAACCCTTCTAAATGTTACATGCCTGACCTTTAAGTAATTGAAAGTGAAGCCTAAGTCATTTCTAAAGGAACTGTTGAAATGTGTCCAATTTTAGCACACGTGTCACATCACTCCTCCTCCTCCTCTCTCCCCCCTCGGTGTCTCACAGGTGATCAGGACAGCTGTCGACACAGTGTGGACTCTCAGGGTAGCGGGGGCGTCCCGAGAAAGCAGATGAGGGTGGACCATTTCTCGGCAGCCTCGCAACACCTGGACTGCGGGTTTGAGCGTCACCACTACCCTCCGGACTCATTCAGCTCAGCCTCCAGCAGCAAGACAGAGCAGGTCGCTGGCGACTTCGACTGGAACCGAGTCATTTGTAGATCTGCTTGCACAATCCACATTTGCATCTTCCACCAATAGCTAATCCCCAGTTTGTCATCCCCAGACTTTGTACTCGCTGTCGCTCCTCAATGGCAGCCTCGACGAGGCCAAGACCAGCCTCTCATCGTCCAGCTCCACTATTGGACGGAATCTGACGGCGCATCAGAGCTACACCATGGTGACAGGTGAGCAGCCTTCTGTAAAGTAACTCAAAGGGAAACGTTAGAAAATGACTTTGGTAGAAGTCACTTAAAAGTATATGAAATTTACTTTACTTAAGTGTCAAAAGTAATTTTCTGATATAAAATGTGAGAAAAAGTGAGGTGTTAAGGATTGAACCATGGTAGCTCAGTGGTAGGGCAAGTTGTCTTTCAACTGGAAAGTTGTAGGTTTAATTCCTGGCTCTGCTAGTCTATATGTGTCCTTGAGCAAGACACTTAACCCCATGTTGCAGCGTGTGAATGGGTGAATGTAAAGCATCTCATCAAGACTCAGTCAAAGCTCAATATAAATACAGATCATTACCAACTCTTCTTCTTTTGATTTCATTTGGTAGTAACAAAGATGTAGAAGTGTAGTGAAGTAAAAGTAGCAAGAAATACAAATAATAAAGTAAAGTACAGATATGTGATTTCTGTACTTAAGTAGATTAACAAAGTATTTGTACTTTGTTACATTAAAATACTACTGGTGAGAATCTTAATGTTAGATGATGATGATTTTGAGCCCTTAAGGCGCAAACTCCTCCACATTTTTTTTTACACAATCCTGAAACCATTCACTCTTTTGTTCACTGTCACTCTTGTTTTGTTTTTTTTCTTTGACACTCATTTGCACCATTTGTTTTCCATTTCCTCACCCACCCTCACCCTTCACCTGCTGCACACCACCGCAGAGCCTCTACAGCCACTGCCGCTCTGTCTGAAACAGGAAATGTCCCCAGAAGTGACCAGCACCAGTCCGTCACCACACATGGCCGCCACCGCCGCCAACCTGGCGTTCGTGGACCTGCAGGCGCTGCAGAAACCCGTCTCTCTCAGCAGTGGTGGCGGTGGCGGCGGCAGCTGCAGCCATTTTCCCAATGCATTCAACTCATTCTCCCATCATGCACCAGTGTACGGGCAGTTCAGCAGTCAACCTGTCATCTCAGGTAAAGCAGGCGTCCATCTCATCCATGTTCATACTCATAACACGGCTTTTTGTGTGTACGTTTAAAATGGAGAATCATTGAAAAGCTGCTGCTTATTAGTTGGGAATGAACTAATGTTGTTGTATCTCCTGCTGCATTTATGATCCATTTTTAATTTATCATTTGGTCTATGTGTGTCAATCAATCACATTCTGATTGAGAATTTTGATTCAAAATATTCATTTCAGTGGACAAACCAGTAATTGTTCACATCCAATGAGTCAAAACTCAATTCTCAATCATTTACTGTAATTATTTTTATTTCAGGTTCAGCTCTGACTCTGCGTGGATGTTCTCTGCAGCAAAAATGTAAATTTAAAACCTGACTTGCATTTTCAGTTGAATTTTAATGTGTGTGTGTGTGTGTTTTCAGGACGTGACATGGTGAGCTCCACGTTGCCAGGTTACCCACCTCACATCCCATCACCTGCACAGTCAGGATATTCCTCGTCTGCCATCACAGGCATGGTAGCAGGTAAGAAATCCTGTATAAGAGCAGATATTTGCACCTCAATTAGTATTAAAATCACAAGTGGATGAGTGAATACAAGATGTATCATATTCTGGCATGTTCAGGGTGAAATAGGTTGGGTCAACAAGGCATAAAATGTGAAATGGTTTGACAGAAAACTGGGCAAATAAGAAGATTTTTCCTTTGGATTTACAGTATATTCATCTCCATAATTCATCATGCTGCATGAATGTAAACCAGAGTGATTTGATTTGGTAAAATTGTCAACATGTCTTCATATCAAGCATGTTTACTGATCGGGAAATCATGAGCTCTTTAGTTTCTCACTGTATGGGAATAATTTAAATCCGATTAAAGTCGCACTTTATTCTGCGTTCTCTTCACATACGATGATTTAACGACACTTTTACTGAATGAAACGTCTTTTTCAAAATCCAGACCTCGTCTGATGATGGTGCACAAAAAAAAAACAAAAAAAAACATGTGTAACATGTGCTCTAATCCGGCTTGGCGGTATAGAAGTATGTTAATATTAGTGTGTTACTGGGCATGTTTTTCTACATGTATGACACTTAAATAAATAAATAAATAAATAAAAGAATTTTAAAAAAGTCAATTAAACAGGGAGGAAGAGAATGGAGGAAGAAAAAGGAGAAAAAATAAAGAAGGGAAAGACTGCAATGGAGGATTGTAGAGTAACAGGGAGACTGACTGAGTTAATGAGTAGCTTTGCCAGGGTGCTGAACTCTGTGTGTGTGTGTGTGTGTGTGTGTGTGTGTGCGGGCGCACATGCACAAGCCCAGGGGGTACACAGAACTGGCTGGGGGTTCCGCCCTGTTGCCCACACGCCCACCCCTCCCCAAACAGGCACCACTGACCACCCATCGCCATGGGAACCAGGGGGCCCAGGAGGGAGATGCTGAGCTAGGGTGGGCGTAGAGGGTGGAGGGGGGTAAAGTCTGGGTATGAACGAAGAGGGGCGGTCTTGTGACCGTGTGTGTGTGTGTGTGTGGGTGTGTGTGTGAGATGTGCCTTTTTTTTATTTGAAGTCTGCCCTCCGAAGCGCGAAATGAGAGGGTCTGATTTATTATTTTTCTGGTGGGCTCGCTGTGAGGAAGCGTTGATACACAATTACTGAGTGAAGGGGTGGGAGGTGGTGGTGGAGGGTTGGGGGGCATTAGAACAGGAGGAGGGGTGTGGTGGTGGTGGGGGGGGGAGCTCATGGATTCATTCCAGCCAACATAATTACCAATTAGATATTGGAATGTTAAAAAAAGGAGAGGGAGAGAAATGAAAGGAGGAGGAGAAAGCAGGAAGTGTATGGTAAGAAGAGGAGGAGGAGGAGGAGGAGGGCATTTCAGAGGGCAGAGGCTGAGCGATGCAAGGGGCCGAGTGCTGAGGAAAGAGGGCGTAGAGGGCAAGCTGCATGCACGCACCACTGGGCCGAGGGATTTTACCCTCAACCATCCACCTGCACCTCAGATTAATGGTTTACAGGCTGCACTAACTGTTGGTGAATTATGAGCAGAGGCTGAGCAGATGCTGCCACACACACACACACACACACACACACACACACAAACAACCCAGTTCTGTCCTGCTGCAGGGCTACGACTTAGACTTCTTTCCTTTTAATAACAACAAACGTCTTCTCTGCTGATGCGTTTAACGTGCGCGGTGTTTGATGAAGGGGTTTTTCTCTCCGTGTCTTACAGCAGGTGCAGACTACACTGGTCAGTCCTACAGTCATTCACCCTACACCTCCTACAGCGAAGCCTGGAGGTTCACCAACTCCAGCATACTGGGTGAGTAAGGACTCACTCACACTCACACACACACACACACACACACACACACACACACACACACACACACACTACACACACACACACACACACACACACACACACACAGTGTTTGCTGCTGACACCCTCATGCATCTTGCAAATTATCTCTGAATATGTTCTGTTCACTGCTGGTGCTACTGGTAATAAACATTGCCTTCAGCATAGACGATAACTGCTTTTAGAAGTTAAAATGGTTTTCTAGATTACATAATAAAAAAATTAAAAAATGAATTTAGTAATCAAAACAAAAGTAAATAAGTTGTCAGCTGGATTACTAACTAGGATTTATATGTTGTTGTTGTTTTTAACTATCTATTTAACGAGAAGTCCTTACTCCACTTTCTTATGATATATAATTCAACAATGTAATTTAGGTGTGTGAGCGTGTTGTTGTAGTGAGATAGACTTGCAAAAAATCGGGCAAATGACAAAACAGTGCCAAAATAAACCAAAAACGATAAAGGAGAAAGTAGTTTCTAATTAAATGACAGTAAACTCTTTTTTCAAATTTAATTTGAATATACTTGGAGTCATGCACATATGGCTGTTTTTTACATGTTTTTCTGAATGTGTATGGTGTACATTTTGATATTGTACTTTATTTTTTCTTTTGGATGAATATTTTATATATATACATATATATGTGTATATATAAAAATGATAGTATCTTACAACCTTTAGATACAACAATCTGTAGATATAGGTCTTGAATTATATAAGACTTTGCAGGACATGAGTAGAAACTAGGATACAGAATTATATCATTTTTGTTTCCATGCATGTAGAGCAGGGGTGTCAAAACATACGGCCCGTGGGTCAGAACCGGCCCATCAGAGGGTCCAATCTGGCCCGGGGGATGAATTTGTGAACATGACTATATTTTTCAGTTCCAGACACCTGTGACTAAATGTTTTGTGCCTTTTTAAATCCACTGTGATCTGTAAGTTGTCACGCACATTTGCAAATGGTAAAGTAAGCATAATATTCTTGAAATTGCACTTGTTTTTCTCTGGAAATGTCCGATTGTTCCTAATATGTTTTGTCAAACAAAAGGAAAAATTAGGAGTTCTTGTCATTTACAGGTTATTATGCTATGATTTTACTGGTCCGGCCCACTTGAGATCAAATATGGCCCCTGAACTATAAATGAGATTGAGTATTGGGACTGACAGAAATGTCAGGTTTCACTGGATAACTCCGCCACATACTGTACGTCCTTGTTAGGAAATGAAAAGTCTTGGATGTTTGATTCCTTAAGAGTCACAGGAGAGAGACCGAGTGTCAGACTGGATCCAGTCACAGGAGAGTAAGCTGTAAAGCTTCACTTCACATGGATGAAGGAAGTCAGATCCAACACCAACCCCCATCCTCTCTCTGTGTCTCCACCCGCAGGTTCTCCCTATTACTACAGCTCGGCCTCCCGCACTGCTCCACCTTCTGCAGCCGCCTACGACCACCTTTAGTCCAGACTCTGTGCTGATGGACCCGACTCAACGGACCGGTCCGAGACTGCAGGACTAAACAGCTTGAACGGAGCAAGGCATGGAAGTCACAAACTGGATCGGGAATTATTTGAGACTCTGCTGACAAACCATGCAGCAACACACATTTTCCACATCCCCTCTCCTCTTTATTTCTGCATTATTTATTTGTCAAAAGTGACACCGTTAAATCTGACTCGTGCACGTTTACACACACACACACACACACTGCAAACACTGAAACCCTGAGACTTTCAACACACACAGAGCTCTTTAATGCTGTTTTTGGCCAAAGACTCTTTCATTTTTCGCACATCTGCAACATGACCCCACTGATCCAGTACAGATATGCAACTTCTTTGTTATGCCGTCCACTTTTGTTTACAAATGCTTTTTCTAAGAAAAGAAAGGAGGAAAAAAAAGGGTGAAGCCTGTCTAATCATTTACACACCAGATCCTTTTCTTAATCTGTGTCTGCTTGCAAATTTTTCCTGATTAGTTTTTTTTTTTTGTTACTGTAAATCCAGATTACCCTGTGGTTAAAAGAAATAAATCACAATTAAAAACAAAATGCCCCCACATATGCCCCTCAGCCTCAATTAATGTATCTGTTTAGCAATATGTACATATTGTAAATGATGAATTACTTATGGGGGAAGTGATGCAATGTGACTCAGATGACTGATGAGGGAAGGGGGGCAATTTGGCTACTGAAACCAACAGGGCTTGAAATGGGCCTGCATTTGTTTTTTCGCTTCAAATGAATTCAGTTTGTGTGTCATGCCGATGTTCTGATGTTTGGTAAGAACTGTGACCTATTTTTTCTTATACTGTTATTAATATTATTGCAAAATGTAAATAACGAATTTCTAAAGAATTATTTTAATTAAAGCATGACAAATTTATCACTGTTTCCACTGTGTCATTTTTTAAAAAAGGGTCTGACTTTAAAATGGAATGAATGTTTCTGTGTTTTTATTATTATTATTTAAATTATGTGTAAATAGATATTTTTGAAAATTGTGTTTGAAAAGGCCAAAATATAATGAGCCAACGTTTCTTTAAAAAGTATCTGGTTTATTAAATATTGTATTTTATTATTATTTATTATCATTATAGTTAGTAGTAGCATTGTTATTAATGTTATTATTATTATAATAATTATTATTATTATCATTATTAATAAGGTGCTCACTCACTGCAACCAGCTGCTTCACCTGAAATGTTTTTTTTTTGTTTTCATAATTTTTTTGCAACTCTCAGCATTTTTTTTTTTTAAGGACGAAATCAATGATCCTGAAAACACGCGCATCTGTTTAATTTCTTTTTTTTTTTTTTCTTTTCTGCATCATGTAGTTTTATTTGCAATTATTTCCGTCCCTCTTCGCGGCCTCATTACTGCAGCGCGTTAACGAGGCCACGGTTCGGCGGTGCCGCGGCCCACCTGGTGCCACCGCGCGGGACGAAGCCCGCGAGGATGACGACGATGATGATGATAAAGATGATGATGATGATGATGGTGAAAGGAGGCCGCGACGAGACCTACAGCACGTGAAACCCAGTGTGCAAAGTTGGGTTTAGAGATAGATTATAATACTACTGTATGTAACCATCAGGTCTATGAATCGCTTTAAGTGCCTGTTTGTTTTTTGTTTGAAAAAAAGACGTTTGATTTAATTAAATGATTAAATATATCTCATAATTAACTGTCAATAAACTTTTCATCAAAAACCCTGATCTTTTTCCAGCAGGAAAAGATGCCTTATATCCTGGTGAAATGATTACTAATAATACACGTGTTGTGTAATATGTAACAAAGTTGAAACTATATTATTGTAAAAGAAATTTAAATAAATAATTGCTATTTAGTTTGGTATGTAATGATAATCTTCAACGATTAACTGAATGCATGCATTTCAGAAAAATATGGTGAACCAAGAAACCAAGTTTCAATACTAAGTGAGTCCAAAATATAGGCCTATGAATTAATTGACTTAATTCATTGAGGTATCACCAGCTTTTATTTGTATGAGTTGCAGTTTTATTAGACCACTGTATCCTCTGATTTCCATCATAAACATTGGTGCACTTCATGGACAAATTCAATCACTGAGAAACTCTCCGTGCACTGAGGATTCAGACTGTGAGAAGGCTTTTATTTGACTTTTTAGGGAAAAAAAAAACCCTCAATATCAGTTCAGTCTGAGACTGTGATTGTGAGATGAGCGGATGAAGACCACCGATGACGTCTCTCTGTTTACAGCACGCACTCTTCTATCCCTCGGCCTCTCCGAGCCTGCGCCCTCCTCACATTTCGACATTTGCCTGACTCACCTCTTTACTACCCTCGCACTACTGTACGCGCCGCGCATCGCCCCGTAAACTTTAAACAATAGCTGCACTTCAGTCCCATTGTTGTCCGAGTGGCCTGGCCCACTTCAGACATCCCATCAACTGACTGAACATTCATTCTTTCCAGCTCCTCTGCTCAGGCATGCAGAACACACACTCATTCATATACATTCATACATACAGAGAGGCCTTTAAGTGAGTGTGCCTCACAGGGACGAGGAGGCACTGGACCCAGTTCCAGATTCCTCGTTCAGCTGAGGGCTGGCCAGAGAAATAACGGCCACAGACGTAAAACATTAACAGTCTCACTGCCAAATGAGTGAAAAACAAAACATTATACTGCAACAGCAGCAGAAAGAACTCCTCTCTGTCTCTCTTTGGACCTATTAGCAAAGAGGATTCGGGCCACAGTGCTTCTGGTAATGAGCTCGGCAGCACAATACGGGCACCGGGCCGGAACAGCTGAGGGCAGACAAACCTGGCGGGATGGGGCAACCGGGACTTACTATGCTTAACACAAAGCCATACTAACACTGGGAGTATATGGTGTAGAGACAGGGCAAAGACTGTGTATGTGTGTGTGAGAGGAAGAGAAGACATGCGTACCATTACCATTATGGGGACAAACTCAGCGACAGAATGTGGGGACCCCTGGAGAAATTGCTGCCAAAAAGGCAGCAGAGGAGTGTGTGTGTGTGTGGCAATCAGTGGGCTGACAGGTCGCGGGGGTTGTCCTGCAGCAGTCAGCTGGAAAGTTCTCCACTTATCTCTGCGCCCGAGACACCGGCCAACCAATCTCACCCAGCGAATAAGCATTTTGTAGCCTGACAGAATATGTCCGTCCAAATGAGCCACGGGACATGGCGTCATTTGAGAGTGTGAATGGCAGCAATAATGTGTTCAAACCCCGCCTGGTTTTGGGCTCTTTGTGAAAACCCAGATTGTGTGTGTGAACCCATTAGCTTGTTTATTAATTATTTTTGGACAAAGCGCGGCGTATTATTCTGAACCCT
Organism: Solea senegalensis; assembly: GCF_019176455.1. NCBI lineage: Eukaryota > Metazoa > Chordata > Actinopteri > Pleuronectiformes > Soleidae > Solea > Solea senegalensis. The sequence goes on along the minus strand of NC_058040.1, from coordinate 10,029,890 downwards.
GCTTCCCGAACCATCGTTACCTTTGCCAAGTAGGTTGTGTTTTGGGCCATCGCTGTCCGCCAGTCTGTCTGTGAGCAGAGAAAGAAATAGATTATGAGATCAAGGAAGAAATGATCCAGACCCAGCTTCACACTTTCACACTTCGCCCTTTAAATGCAAGATTCTCAAGCTGCTGTGTCAAATTCTGCAGTCGGTGCTTGTGCCGCTCCCGCTGTTAGCTTAACACTTGAAACACAACAGAACCAATTTGTCAGACAACATCAGAAACCTTCCTCTGTGTCTTTTTTTGTTACCGTGAAAGAAATAGATCCAGCAAAAATCACTCATGTACAGGAACAAACATGATACTAACCGGTTTTCTTCAAGCTTGGAAGGTCAGTAGATCGACAGATTTAGGAACCAGAAGGTTTTAATTCTAACTCATTGTATAGTTGTCAACAACTCTAACAAACAGTCAGTGACAGCCAAGGTCTAACTCTTATTATTTCACGATATTCACATATCATGAACACAGCAAGCGATTGTCTCGGTCAGGCATGTTGGTGAGAGGTGACACCTGGCTTGAGCATGACGGATGCCATCCTAAATTTCGACTAAGAGAGTTCTGGAAAATGTCCAGAGTGACTTTTGCTGGCATTTACATCGTCACATAAAGGTATCTATAGATACAGTCGGTCCCGCAGGTGTTGAGATATTTGAGTCAGATCCTTATAGTCACTTTGCTTTGGGCGAGAACAACGTTGTTATAAGAGACACTTTTTAATCACAGGCCAGGAAAAGGCCTCGGAAACACCTGAGCGGACTTCAAATGACAACACTTTCCTCAAATTTCAAGAGGCAATCTTATCTCCTCCACTTTTCAACCATAAAGGAACAAATGTAGCAGTCAAACAGAGCAAAGTGGACCAACAGAGGCTGTTTCTGTGTGGGAGGAAACACAGGTCCCCTGTGTCATACCGGCCTATTAAACAACACACAAGCCCCACAGGCAGGAAGCTACTATTGACTGGGAGACATCAAGAAAAACACACCTTTCAAGGCACACACACACACACACACACACACACACACACACCGAGGTGGATAAAATCTTCCAGGTATCAGGTACTTCCCTGAGGGAGAGGGTTGACCTGCAGAGGCCAGAAGGAGTCAAACACACAGCTGACAAACAGCTCATTCAACAGCACAGCATCAGATTGTACCGATTTGTTTTTCTTATCCCCGCCTCTCACACAGTTCATTAATGTAATATCACAGAGCGACAAAGCAACAACACTGATAAATATTCAGATATTTGGATATTAAAAATCGGACCCAGTCTGAGTTGAGAGATGAAGTGAGATAAGATGAAGGAGATTAGCTCACAGACATTCTTTGCTCTGCCCTATACGACGCAATGAACCTGCCGGGTGTACACTTTGAGATCCCATCCACTGTGTTTGTCCTGCATGTTAAAAAGCTGCTGAGCCTGTGCCCCAGGAGTGTTGTCAGAGGCAGGAGTGTGTGTGTGTGTGCAGGAGAGAAAAGGGCAAACAGAGGTCACGCCTTGAAAAGCCCTTAAGCAAGGCACTTGCTTTGACTCTTGAATCAGAGGCTCCTCTGCTACAAAAACCAGCATGTGTAAAAGACGCAGGAGGGTTTCGTCACGATGGGATCTCTCTGGGTCTGATTTGCAAACAAAATTAACAAAAAAACCTTGAGAAAAGAGTGCAGTCTGGGTGATGAAGGAGTAAGAAGGATGTTTTTGAAAGCAAGTTACTGCAAGAAAAAGAGTATCATTTGCACTGAAAAGGAAAATACACCCATACAGAGACTGAGAATATGGACTGTGTTTAGAAGACTTGGACAAGTGGACACCGTATAAGAGCAGAGGAGGGAAAAAGAGCCGAGTCAGTGTCTGTAGTTAGAGAGTTAAAGAGGGCGAATGGAGACCGAATGAAAAAACAAAACCCCTGAAAGGACCACAGAGAGACCTCAAGGGCCCTGGACGGAGAGAGCTACATCTCAACAGCAGCAGTCAAGAGCAAAAAGAGGGAGACAGAAAAGGCAGAGGAGGAGGACGCTGAGAAAAACAGTTATTTAAATAATCCGAGGAGAAATCAAGTGTTTAAGCAGATTAGATGTAACAAGTAGAGCATACAAGGGGAGGGATTGAATGTGGGCATCTACAAGACTGTTTGTTTGTTTTATATTTACTAAGCATTTTGGAGCTATTATGGCTGCTGAGCAATGTTCAAAGCATCACTGTGTGTCAGGAGGAGGAGAACAGCGGGAAAAAAGGGGCAGAAGTGACCTTACATGTCGAGGTCTTTTTTGGGCGTCCATGCTGGACAAGCCCCTAATGATCACAACTTGAGCTCTTGCCTTTTTAATTACCCACCCAGGCCTGACCGAGGCACACAAAGCTGGAGAATGGGGTGGGCGCAGATGGAACAAAAACAGGCCAATTCCTTGGGAAGGATGCCCTCTGAACCCAGCCACTAATGCAGCCCCTGCTGCTCCAGCCGGTCATTATTGTTGTTGGAGAGAGGTGGAGAGAGGTGGCACTCCAAAAACAAGGACTCCACCACCTCCACTGCCGACGTCATGGTCTACGGGACACGTGTGCGAAGAGTTTCAGCCAAGAGCGTCTCTGTGTGACGACAGCAGCAAACACAAGTTATAAATCAATTCAATTTGATCCAGAGAAAGAAAAGCTGCCAGGCTGTCACAGGCCCAAGAACATGTAGGGTCTGCTAAAAATGGCATCACCTTTCAGCGTGAGGGGCCACCACTCCTGTTCCACTGAAGGTGCTGCGATGGCCCCGGGGCCCTGTCACTCATACGGCCCCATCAGTCACCCTCATCTGCAGCATCTGACTTTATCTTAATGAGCCTTTGTCATTCCTGTGGATGAATGGAGACTGCTTCCATTCAGAGGACAAGATGAGCATTATGTGCACAGATGATGAGATACTGAGTTTTCTCCCAATGTCTGTCAGTTCAGGGGAGGAAGAATCTTTGAGGAAAGATGAACGAGGAGCTTCGGGACTGAGGAAACGTCTCCTTAATCCAGCACCTTGATCCAGTTCAGACAACCAGAAAGAACTGTGTCCCCCAGTCTGTAGTGCCTGTGCTCCACATTAAGTTACATTAGTGTGTGTGTGTGCGCGTGTTGTCCTCTATCAGCCTGACATGTTGAGCAGCATATCTGGCATTAACCACCACACCACCACCAAAGTGTTATCCCAGACCTTAACCATAACCAGCAAACACCTAACCTTAACCTAAACATAACTGAAATCTTACCACTTAACTTAACATGTTCCTCAGAAATTAGGTTCTGCCTAACGAGGACCAGGTTATATTATATATAATATAACCTGGTAACAAATACATACAGTTTACTTTCAGATTATTTTACATTTTGTTGGTCAATCGCAGCCTAAATGTATTTGGATGTGCAACTTAAAACTGTTGCATAATTTTAAATGACAATAAAACTCTATGCTTTCTAAACTATCTATGATTTAAACTTGGCTTTCAGATTATACTTCAGTTTTTTAGGTTTTAGGTGTTTTTGACCAGAAAAAGCAACACCCGAGTTACACGGGTTCCCTGTGTTGGCTAATGTCACCGTAAGATGTTCAGCTGTAAATCTGATTTTCAGGAATAAAATGTAGTTTTACAGTCAGTTTGGTGAGCGTGGCGGATATATCCAGGTGTTGTGGACACAATGATGCGACGTTCGGCATGTAAATATACACAAACACTATTCTTTATGATTAAGTCTAATTAAATACAGAAAATTGAATAGATTTTATTGTAAATGGTTCTAAAATTACACCACTGAAAAGTAGATTGAATGAAACAACTAAATTTGTTTTTACTTCACAAGATTAACGCATTTCCTGTTTGTGACATCACAACTAAAAAAAACCTGCAACTTTAGAGGAAATGACTAATATCTGACTAATGAGTAATAACTGATTTACACATTAACCAGACGTTCTAACGTCCTCCACCAACGTGAACAATACTGAGGAATGAACACGAGTAACGTTTTATTGTTTCCCAGACGATAAAAAAAATACACAGATTTCAGAAATAAACCTTCATGTGAAAATAATATGTAACAGCAACGACAATGTAAACAAAACATTTATGCTTAATAATTAAAATATAAAATAAAAGTGCAAGTGGGATTCATTAAAACAAGTTTCTGACAGCACATCCTGTGCTTCTCTAACATTCACTCCGACATGTCCAGAACAACAGCACCCTCTTGTGGTTTGACTTTTTTAAAAAAGGTACTATTGTTGCCAAAAAGAAGGACATTTCAAATTCTAGTTTCTTCTATTAACAGAGTCCAAAATGATGGTTAAAAACAAAAAAATAAATTACATTTTGAGTCATTTAACAGAATGTTCAGGTTCTCTGCTCCACAGTGGGCGAGTCAGAGAATGAGGGATTCCCTGAGGTCTATTTTTTTTTTTTTTAAAGTGCACAATATATAAAAATGCAACAATATGCTAAGCCAGATTTTACATTTAGCCTTTGTGTTCGTCTGCGTCCACAAATGAAAACAAATGTAAATCCCAGCAGAGAATCTGCATTTTCAATGGAGCACAAAGCCATCGTACCATCTCTAAGTTACTTCAGATTTCTTTATTCTTTATTCGAGGGACGAGTGTCCTGCGATATGTCCGTCTTTCAGAGATATTGCGCCTGACCTTGATCACAGTTGGAGGAGCAAGCTCCACCTCCAGAGACGGGCTGGAGTAGGACTTTTTCAGCCCACCCTCCTCTTCCTCCTCTACAGAGCCTACACACATGGCTTTATCAAACTTGAGCAGCTCTGCACTGTTCAACACATTATTGTCCGTCTCCTCCAAAGTCTTCCAGCCCTCCAGCACCTGGATGTAGATCTCATAGCGACTTACCTGCAAGGTTTGACAGAAAGACGCTAAGTCATTTATGGGCTTTCTTTTTTTATACCTGTATACACAAACACAACTTCCTCTACCTCATACTGCAGGTACTCTAATCGGATGCGTTGCTCCTCCAACTCCTTGGCTTTGGCTTTTCTGCCCTCTGGAGGGTTTTCATGGAGGTGCAACAGGTCCGCCTTAAAGGACTCCAGCATGCCTGTGTGAGACTGCAGCTGTCGCTCCTGCACAGGGAAAGACATGAATGCCTCGTCCACACAGCCCCATACATGTAAATGACCCACTGTCAAAAGCATACTGAGAAAATGGGCGGTGATATAACTGCAACTGTAAAGCCTTGTTGGCCAACCAGACACGCCACTACTTTTTCCAGGTAGGCAAACAACAATGGTGCACAGCAGGAGAGGAGAACTGTTCGTTTGGACTGATAGCGAATGAGCTAAATGTTGAATGGGAGTTGTGCCAGTTAACATACACCAACATGGACTTGGACTGTTCTGTGTTGTGTTGTGTTTGAGGGTTGGGCCATTTGTTTTCTTCCAAGAATCAGCAAAGGCAAGCGTTGTGGCCAATAATAACCAGTCAGGTTTGTTTTTGCCCGTCCATATTAAATAACTGAGCTTGTAGCATTTATAGGGCTCTAAAACACCGGGTTAGTGTGAACCACAGGTGTATTTGGTGCTGAATCTTTTTTGTTTTTAAACAAAAAGGACGAGTGCTAAGCAGTCTAAAGGTTTCATGCAAATCCTGAACAAGCAGAAGGAAACTTTTAACAGAGATAAAGACTGTGCATTGGCTTTGTCAAAACACAATATATGTATCACATCTGTATTTTGCCAGTTGAAATAATTACTCCATCACCCAGCAGTAACATGCCCTGGAAAACAGTACTACCGTACTATATCTTATACTGTACATTGTTTCTGTGCTGCGTTAACTGTAATCACTTCCTTCATTTATCTGATCTGAACAAGTACATAGAAAAACATGTGTTACCAGAGTGTGAGCCGACAGCGAGGCAGGAAGAATGGGCCTGAAGAACTTCCTCTGTGAGCCGACAGCAGCAGGGAATGGAGGCGATGACTGAAGAGCCGAAACCAGGTTGAGGCGGTTGATCCACGACTTCATCTCCACTTTGGATCTGAGTGCCAGAAAAAAAATGAGGTGTCTTCACATTTCCCTTTCCATTCTTTACCACACACATAAACGCCGTAGACACAGATTTCTGCTGCACTGCGACTTACGAGGCCTGAAAAAGGAAAACCCGCCAGTCAGCCGTCTGCAAACGGAAGACGTGCGGCTTCTTGGTGTAACCGGCTGCCGGCTCGGCCAGAGAGTGGTGCACGCTCACCACCTCCTCATTAGTCTGCTGCTCTCTCCTGTACTCATTCTGACGCAAACACATACAAACGAGGGATAATGTAGTTAAAAATACTTAAAAGAATGATTTCCACATCATAAATCCCGGAGCACAGTTACTGACCTTCTGTAAATAAAGAACCATTCCCCTCAGCACTCCATAGAAAGTCTTCCAGCTTCTTTTACCCCACGGAGCTGCAATATTCATCAAATAATTTAAGATTAGACAGTAACACTTCTAACCACAAGTACATATACAGAGTACTCAACAACTTTTATATGAATGAGAGATGTTTTTTTTCTGCATAAACAATTCAAGATGACATGCCATGACTATTTATTATTTCAAGAGAGGATATACAGCATGACCATCTAATAAACCAAACTTTATTTTATCAAAATGTAAAGTTTGTGTTTCATGAACTAGATATTTTATTTTCTTTCTTTTAAAAGAACCATTTCACAGTCAAACATTATATATACTCACTCAGTTCACATGGTAATAACTAACTTACTATGTATAAGAAACCATGAAAACAGGAAAAGCCCTCCCAAGAGCCAGTGTTTGATTTGTCTATTATGTGCTACTGTACAAACATGTGGTGGAGGACCAGACCCTGTGTAATATAAACAGCTTTACTCTAGGGTAACAACATCACAACAGGTCCTTATTTTCAGGTGATGATGTTCTGTTCAATATCCCCTAAATTCTAGGCAGTGGACATTTGATTTTAATATTATTATAATTATGATTCAAATATCTTAAAAATATCTACAAAAAAAAACACACATGCAGCAAATCACATGTTTTTTTTATGTTTCAGATGATCAATAATAAGCCAGACTCACTGCGTTTGCCGTCGATGTCAGCATGCAGCTTCCTCTGCAGGAATCCCTCTTTAACCACTGAGGCCTTTTTGTCGTGAGGAACGTCCTGGAAGGGGTTGGCTTTTAAGCGCAGCGGTGCCTCGTCTCCTGCGTCTTCCTCCAGCAACACAGAGCTCTTGAGCTCCTCCTCATCACTTCACACAATGGGAAATGATTTTGTGTGTGAGATTAGTCATGATGTGGCACAGATACGACACTGGAAGTGTCCATGAGAGAAAAAGAGAAAAAGACTAGTGTCCACTTACACAGCCCACTCCAGCGGTTCACTCTTAATGGAATTGTAAAGACTCTAATATGTAACAAAGATGGAGAGGAAAACATTTTCAACACAATTTTGGAATTTGACTTTGAATAAAATGTGACCTGTGACAATTTCGATGAATTACTGCATTACTTTCAGGAGATCCTTGCTGAAGTTTTCACATTCATTCATACCGTCCAGGTTGGACACAAACTTGGAGGAGGACATGGATTTTCCTACGTGCTGTCAACGCACACAAAACATACGATTCCTCAATGCCGTGTCAAAATAAACTTTATAAAGTCATGACACATCTCTTTAACATACACAAATGTGTCTCACCTGTCCATGCAAGTCAGTGTTGAGGAGCATCAAAGCACACGTCAGCGCCAACACAGCTCCTGAGGTTATGATAAAAATGATTGTGACATATGCACATGTTACATGAAAGCACATGCTGCTGCAGCGGAGTGCAAATCATGTAAAACATGCAAGATAAGACTCACCTGTGGAGGAGAAGGACTCAGGATTGCACTGATGGAAGCGGCAGGCGAAATGCTGCAGCACACGCTCCCTTTCCTGACTCTCTCCTACCAGCACCACAACCTTCAGAAAAGATCTGCGACCGCGGAGCCCAGAGACAATAACAAGGATTACGACGAGGTGTTTTATGAGTTTGTGCTTTGTGTTTGAGATGTCACTGTAACTCTCACCTCAGAGCCTGATCCAGCGTTTGGCCGGTGAAGTCAAAGAATTTGAGGTACTCCTCTCCGACAACGCGACTGAAGTCGTTGCTAAACAGAAATTTCATTATTAAGACGTTCGGCTGGGCTGTATTACAAAAACATGATGTGGACAAACAAAACACATCATGTGACATCCTCATTTATACATCACTATACAGCGGAGTCAGTGTAAAAAAAGAGTCAACACAATCGCATCATTTTACCATAAAAATGACTGTTTCGACTAAGATGACATTACTTTAGAGTTGTATCACACACACACACATCAAATCCCTGTGGGTTTGTTTCACAAATTAAAAAAATAACACTCACTAGGAAGCTTCACTAAAGGTCAGAGAGGAAAACTACAACTACATATTAAGTTGAGCACTCAGTAGGGGTAAACGGGGGAGGTAGATTAGAATAAATTGGCAGCAAATATAGTTTTAGTGTTAAGTATGAAACAAAGTCCAAAGTCCATATACAGTAATTACTACGATACCCATGGTGCAATTTGATAGCATTGCGTCATGCCTGTGACATGCGCAGGTTTTGAATTTCAAAGCCCCCAGTGAGTGTCTCAAATGTTCTATTGTAAGCTGCAATAAGCCTAACGGCATTATAGAGGATATCTCCTCAGATATAAAAAAAAATGCCCACACAATAAAAAAGACTGCCTTCACATAAAGTGTCAAATCTCTTGAATGACCTTTCAATGTCATCGTGCAGAGGATGTAAGAAGGTGTTTCTTACATCTTAGGACTTAGAAAAAACAGATTGTGTTATCTGGGATTTGGTGGAAGTGAAGAGCGAGTCTTATTTTATTGTGCTGTAGAAAAGATGATGTAAGTGTGTTCACTCAACTCTAGTTATGGCTTATTTGAAATGCCTTCTTTCATTTCCTGATGTTGTACACACATATACAATATTTATAGGCAGCTCTATGGCCACACAAGTGTACACAAACCTGCACAAGGTGCAGAACAATATCAGCACCTACAACTTCACTCACTTCTTAGGACACAATAACACCCTTCCTTTATAAAGAGATACAGATTATGAAACATAAACTTACTCTTTATCTAAGTGCTTCACCACGTCTACACGTGAGATCCCGTCCAACTTGAACAGTCGTTCAGCGAGGTGGCCGGCCATCTCTTTGTCCACCTCCCCTCCATTCATATGAGGTATAGCTGTCACAGGAAGCTTGTGTTGTTGCCCTCCATTTGCCGTGACAGTTTGTTTGTCTCCATCCTCGGGAGCCCTCGCTTCTTCGGCCTGATGTAACGTCTCGGCCTGCGAGTCCACCTGCTTTCCCTCAGCCTCTGCCGTCTGCTGCGTGACCTCACCCTCGGCACACAGCTGCTCTCTTATTTCTGACTCATCTGAATTCTCTGGTTGCAGAAGCTGCTCGCAGAGTGATGGCTGAGGCAGGTCGGTTGTTAGCCGTGGCTGCTCACTCTGCTGTTGAGTATCTTCAACACAAATAGCATGCTCTGCACTTGACTGTTTTGTTAGGTCCATCTCTGGTGACTCCTCCAGCTGTTGTAGCTCGTCAGAGTTTTCAAGGTGCTCCTCCTCAATCTGGTGTGGAATCTCTGCTTGGATCAGCTCAGGATCTTTGGTGATTTCCAGCTGCTCACACTTAGACTGTTCCAGCTGTGGAAACGCCTCTCTCTCCTCTGAAATTGTCTGATCACAATCCTTCCTTTTCTCCTCCAGTTTTTCAGCCAGCTCTAATGTCTCTTCTGAGCTTGTAACCCTCTCTGCATTTGCTGCCTGTATTGACAATTCTTCATTATTGTCCACAGCCTCTTGTTGCCCTGGTTCCAGGTGATGATCTACATGTTGACACATTCCTGTCTCTTGAGTCTGACCTTCAGCTAATGGTTCCAGTATCTCTATGTCCTCTTCACTTCTTGAGTGTCCACTTTCTTCCACAACCTCCGACTGTTGCAGCTTATCTGGGTTTAGGTTTAGTACAGTATCATCAGTTTGTAGTGGCTCTACAGAAACCTCCCTAGAAATTGTGAATGAAATATGCAATATGGTCACCATCATATTATTACACAACAGTGAGACATGAATAATACAATGAGCAGCATTCATTTAAGTACACACTTCCTGTTCCCCTTTCCAAAATACTCACACATTATTCACACAACTGACAGTTTTTGCTTCTTCACTGTTGGCAGCATTTAACAAATTTGAAACACTCTCCTCCTCTTCCTCTTTATCGCCCTCCTCTTCCTCTTCCTCTTCCTCAGTTTCTACACCATTGGATGAAGCCTCTTGATCCTCCGAGTCTTCAGGTCCAGTCAGCAGAAAGCCAGGGTCCTGTTGTTCCTCTTCATGTTTTAAATCTTCAAGACCGTCCACTTCATCTTCTGAGCCTTCATTCTCCTCGAGAGTATCGATTAGGTCCACTGTTTCAACCGGAGCTAAGGTTACGGAGTATTCTTCTTTTTCTAATGAGTCTGTCATGAGTGGAATATCTGAAAGATTTTCAAGAGACAGGAAAATATCAGTTTTTCTGTAAATTTGCAAATATAATTATCCAAAAGTCTAATCTAACAATTATGACAGTAAACAACAATGATGAATGTGTCATATAAAACATAAAATTAATTCATACCATTATTACCGTAGACCAGCTCATGTGCTGAATCTTCCTGCTCCTGTGTCACTGGCTCTTGTAAATCTACAGCATCACATGGCTGGAAATTGCAACACAGACCAACGAACAGAATGAGCCATGTGAGAGAAACTTGTGATCACCAGTGGGTTCATGACTAGGTATTTGCACTCTAAAGCTCATCTGACCCAAATTATATTTGCTCTCATCCTCCCAATTCTGCTCCCAAAACATCACATGTATTTAAAATATAAAAACTGAGGTGGTGCGTCAAATGTGTCTATGCTCAGTAAGTGAGGCATTAATGAAACAGGAAACTGTATCAAACGATGTATACAGGCACAGAAACTGATAAAATAAATATAAATGAGCAGCACGACAGCACGTCATGTCTTTACTTACCTCTGAATTGTTTCCGGTCCACTCTAGATCAGAGTTCAAGAGCAGTGAGGCAAACTCATCTTGTTCCTCTTTCTCCTCCTTTATAAGAAGCTCAGCATTATCGTCTTCAGATTGGTGAGGTGACGGGGAGGAGCCGTTTACATTCGTCATACCACCAGAGTCCAGCTCATTGGCCAAGCTTCTGTCAGTCATGAGCGAGGGCTCCTCTGTAAAAGGACCAGGCATGTCCCACTGTACTGTGGCAAAAGAAAGTGGTGCACCAGCACAGCTCATGGGGCGTACTGACCACATCATTTGCTCCCATGGTTCTGTCTCCTCAGGTGTGTCTTGACCCTTATTTGAGGACAGATTGAGTTCATCCCGTTTTATTTCCACCTCTGTCCTGTCCAAAACAATGGCCTCCTGTTCACCATTGATGTGTTGATGGTCTGTAGAGGGGCATGATTCTTGTTGGTGTGGCTGAAGAACTGAATCAGAACTATGTAGCGTTGAGGAGCAGATGTTTTCGTCCTCCATTAGCTTCCCTCTCAGTCAAATCTGGGTTTTTTTAGGTTCTGGTGAGAAATGTTGTCGCTGTAAAAGTCGCCTTATAACAAATGTCTTCTTCATCTATGTGAAGCTCATGTGGGTGTCTATTTTGCATGTGAACGTCTGAGGCAAGTTACAACATCCAGTGGTGCCCTTCACAGTTCTGTGACAAAAGAAATAACCAATTAATGATCAGAAATATCTCAAAAGTCACTCATAACATTCAACTACATGTGATTGGAGAGTGAGAGTAATGAATCAGCAATAGTTTTCCATTACAGTGGCTGTAGACAAGAGCATTATAACTTGAATGCATCACACAAAATATCCATTCACACACCACGTAATCCATTTTAGAGATTTTTTTTCCTATCCTGATCACTGGACTGATTTCTTAGCATCTTGACATGACACTGGATAAATGCTGTTTAACAGTCTTTAAGTGAAATGTCACAAAAGCCAGTGTACACTTCCTGACCACAGAGGAAGAAAAACCCCCAAGTGAGTGAGAAAGACACTGAAACAAAAAGAGGCAGAGAGATAGAGGTGTATGTGTGTGGATTCTAAGCAAAGGCAGAGGGTGGAGATGAGAGGATATTTCTGGTGAGCAGTTTAGCCGTCTATGCCGTTAATTTTATCATTTTATCATTGCGCTGCACTGTGACTCTGGCTGCAGGTCAACGTCTTTATAAAGAGTGTAAACTAGTAGTCGCCCAGTGTTGACACTGCAAACTGAGGGGATCACTTTCAACAACACCAAGGCCGATAAGATAAGTGAACAGTTGAGACAACTTCTCATATCTCGTTTTGTTATGCCAACAAAAATCACAGGCTTGATTTCACCTTCATCTATATACCCCACTCTCTGTCAAACAGTTTTCTGTCTTCATTATTCTATTCACGTCAAGCAACCAACATCCGGGACTGACTTTGACCACATTTCCTGTGTGGGTGCTTACTTCTCAGTTCCTGCCAGGGTGCAACAAGTGCTACAGTATATGTTCAAGAGATAGCAAAAAGCACAACTTGTAAAAATGAGTCACTCTGTATTAGGAACAAATGGAGATGCTGAAACAGCAAATGTAAATTGTCCTCCTTCGTGTCAACAAGTGGAAAAGTGACTAAAATCCTGGACTTCAATAATTCAATAATTTGGAGCTTTATAATCTTATACAGGACTAATGAAAATCACTTGCTGGAGTGATTCACTACAAAACAGTTCAGCTTCTCTGTGTGTGACAGTGCTGTTGATAACAGAAACTGTGAGAGAAATGACTGAGATCATGAGTAAGAAAGATATTTAGCCTTAAAAGAGAAAACGTGAATAAATTCGGTAACTTTCAACCAAATGTAAAATCACTCATACAAGCTGAAGTTTGCTCTAAATGTAGATTACCAAGAGAAGTTGCATGTGAGGTTTATACGGCATGTCACACCAGACAGGATGGCAGGCACATTCAAGGAGAAGTACAAATATCTCTCTCTCTCTCTCTCTCTCTCTCTCTCTATATATATATATATAAACAGTAAGAATAAAATAAAAAGAGGAATACAGAGCTTTGGGTAAAGTGAAAGTTGTGAAATGTCTTATTATGTATGTGTAATAAACCTTAGCACTGCCAATTCATTACAAGTGAGCACTGAACAAAAACAAACGTGTATATTTCAACATATTCAAAACCCATTGAGCTACAAAAGAGAACTCATTAGGAGTAATCTTTTCAATTGAAGCATGACTTACCCCCTCCAGGCTCTTTATCAAAGCATCATATGATCAGGCAGCGTGTGAGGCTTTAAGTCAAGTCTAGTTGGAGTGAAAGACACACCACTGGGTTATACTGCTTCCACAGACACATTCACCCACACTTGCAGACACGCATACAAATATCCCTCAGTTCATTTCGTCTGAACCTGCGTCTCACAACAAAGCAGCCTCACATCCGCTCTTTAAAGCCAGTCTCTGTGGTGTTGCAGAGAGATGCATGAAAGTCACAAGTCCTAGTTTGGACCGAGTCCTCCTTTCTTCTTCCTGTACATTTTGGAGAAATCACAAACAGACTTCCGTCTCCTTTCGTCCTGTTTGCCTGTCTGCAGATATGGCCAGGGGGGATTTTAAAGGGGTGTTAGAAGAGAAAGCTGCAGAAGGAAGAGGAAGAAAAGGTATACTGTCATTGGCAGATGACTCAAGAGCTCAGAGAGACTGGAGAGAACTTAACCCACGCCCCACGGTCCTGAAGGCATGCAAGCACACATACACACAGGTGAGGGGAGTGGCTCAGCTTCATTCCTGCAAATAACACCAGGAGCAATGCAGTAAAACCAGAAGGTATACAGAGTCAGTGTGCTTACACCATAAGCATAAGCTCCGTCTATTTATGTTGGTCTGTTAGCCCAGTGTGTGGCTGTGAACACACACTAGTCTAACAAACTTTTAAACCAGAGCTCTTTTTCCCTCTATCAAGGACCCTTACATAATAAAAATGAAAGAATAATAAAACATTCCGGGGAGCCCTTCTTGGAATAATTTGAATTGACACTAATTTGTGAACTATTTCAGATTAAATTTATCTTTTAACAAAACACTGTAATCTGAAGACTCTCTAAAAACATAAAAATATTAACCTATATCCAGTACATTGTTATCATTTTAAAGGATTAATCTGAAAACTGAAAGACACAGAGTTTTGTGTCACAGAACCCCAAGGATTCCAAGGCCAATATATGTTTAGCCTCCAAAGACATAGAACTTATTGTATTTAACATTATTTAACACAGATCTACAAATGTTTTTAGGGTTCACAAACAACATCAAAAATTATGAAATAAGATGACAGCATGGCCAGTTTTAAGGCCTTGCTGACAGTATTTGCACAGCTGACATTACTCACTTAATTATCATTAGTTACAAACCCATTATTACATTACATTACATTACATGTCATTTAGCAGACACTTTTATCCAAAGCGACTTACAATAAGTGCATTTAAACATTTGGGTACAAACAAGAGCTAGAAGTAAGTAGCTTCACTGGCCACATTTTAGCTAACCTAGTTTAGCACTGTATGATATTAGCAAGCTTGTTGTTGACTGCTACTGTTAGCCAGTAAGTATAAGCTGGTTTGTAGAGGCATTTAGTTAATAATGTTGGTATGAAATGTTGTTAGTCGTTAGCAATATTAGCTGCTAATGTTATTGAATGCAAGTAGGGTCATTAAAACAGTAACATTACCTATCACTTATTTGGGTGTTGTTGTTGTTGTCAGTGGCTGTAGTGGCTCATTTGGTGTCATTACATGTGTATTATCATTAATAACCTGGTAATGCTGGTGTGGTTATACCGGTATATAAACACTACTATTAATTATTTGGTACGATTAGAGTAGCAGGTCCACCCCAGTCCGCTGGGGGCGCTGGGGTCTTTGGCGGTGGGAGCAAACTAAAAGGTGCCGTAATTCTCCTGCGTCTGTCCCTGCTTTGTTTGTTCCGTATACGGCAGCAGCAACACGGATACTCGCAGCCACCCACATCTGTGTATGTGTGTGTGAATTTAATGTTGCAGACACTCTAACCGCGCACTGCCGTGGTCAAACATGGCCCAGTCTACTGACCTGAAAACATTCCTGGAGTCATCTCTGAATGAGATCTTCAAAGCCACAGTCAGCGACATCCTGGACTCGGTAGATCGGACACTGTCCGAGTATCAGGGCACAATCCGGAGGATCGAGTCTGAGAATGAGGGCCTGAAGCGGCTGCTGCTCGAACACAAGAGCAGGGAGACTGCGACCAGAGGTACGGTGGCCTGCAGGGGGGAGCGGCAGCTAATCGAATGCACCCTCTGCTCAAGTTTGTGTCCCATCAGTCAGCAAACTGTGATGCATGTGTGTGTTTGTTTATGTAGACCTAACAATGTAGCCCCACAGTAAACAGACATTAGTGCTGCATTCACAGAAATGTTCTTTTTTTAGGAGCCACGATTAGTAAATTGATATAAATTCGACCAATCGTTTCAGTCATTTTCCTCTCTAAATTTTAAACGAAACAATTAGCTGCTTTTCTGTGTCATATTTAATTAATTTAGGGTTTATTGATTGCCGATCACGTGAAACAAGTTATTTTAAAACCAAAGCATGACCTGGGAGGAGTCATAAAATCTTGTGTACTATTAAAATTGGTATTGACACTAAAATCATAAGTTTGAAAATATTACTATCACAATACCAATGTGTTTTATGTTTTAATTTAAGAAAAGCAAGGTGGTTTAGTACCTCACAAAGGTTTAGTACCCAACAAACATTAATGCATTATTCATTGGGCTGCAACTATCTCTAAATATAATTATATTTATAAATATATTTATTAAATATATATATATAATTATAATAATTAATGAAAGTGGAGAAACTCACTTCACTTCACTTCAGATAACTTGTTTTTTCATCAAGAGTCATGAAAAATAATAGTTTGAATAAATATGAATGATGACTTGTATTGATTAGCACCTGCATTATATTCAGTTAGTGACCATTAGTTAGAAATATTATTATTATTTAGCAACTTAAGAACCTGAAACATCCTTTGTGATTTGTTGATTTTGTATGTGCATGTCGCAATGTGAAAGGTCCATTGTGTTTTGTTCATTTCGTTTGGGCCTTTTTGACAGATGTACATGAGCGTGACTCCATGGAAAATGCCTCAGAGTGGAACAGTCATCCAGTTAGCTCCACCCAGGCCATGTTCAAGATGTCCATATGCAGCAGTGACAGGAAGAGCTGCAGAAGGAAGCAAAAGGACAAGATGAGGGAGAGCGTATCCTCTGCCTCCTCTTCTCTGCTGAGGAATCACGTGGTAGAAGAACCATATGTCAACACATCACAGGTCAGCATGTCATCAGAGGAAACCTTGATATCTGTGAAAGCAGAGCCTGGACTGGAGGAAAACAGTGCTATTGACCTCTCCCAGCCTTCATCTCTTCTCTGGCCAGTGAAACATGAGAGCACAGAGGTCTCTTGTGACCATCAGGATCAATATGCACCTCTGCTGCCATCTTCAGACCCTGAACAAGACTCCAGGGTCAGAGATGGTGAAGTTAAAGTCACCAATGTATCTGACAGCTTCATACCGGATGGACAACTCATTAAAACAGAGCCAGAGGAAGATCAAAATGGAGAAGTGCAATACAGTGACAATGGCACTTTCTCCAAGGACCAATTGAAGCAGGAGTTGACATATTGCCTTGAATCACACACAGATTCAGAGGGAGTGAGCAGACCGGGTGTGGAGGAAGAAGGTGAGACATGTAAGGAAGAGGATTCTCCTGCTCTTCCTGCAGACGAGGTAATGGAAAGCCATGACAATTTAATTCACTCTCCCAAGTATCCCATTAGTCAAGAAACCTCCCTCGCCATCCTCAACAAGACCAAAGGCAGGGAAAAGATCCACAGCTGCAGCTACTGTGGTAAACGCTTTGGTCGGGCTGACCTCCTCAAATCCCATAAGCGAACCCACACTGGAGAGAGGCCCTATAGCTGCAACATCTGCACTAAAACCTATGCCCATCCCAGTCAGCTCAGGATACACAAACGCATTCACACTGGAGAGAAACCATATTGCTGCTCACACTGTGGTAAGCGCTTTAATGAGCCCAACCAGCTCAAAGTCCACTTGCGGACTCACACCGGGGAAAGGCCTTACAGCTGCCAGGAGTGTGGCAAGACATTCAGCAATGCAGGAAACCTGCGCATACATGAGAGGATCCACACAGGTGAGAAGCCATACTGCTGCACTCAGTGTGGGAAAAGGTTCAATGGCTTGGGTGACCTCAAAACTCATTACAGGATTCACACTGGAGAGAGGCCCTACAGCTGCAAGCTGTGTAAGAAGACCTTCAGCCAGACGGGCCACCTCACTATACACATGCGGATGCACACAGGAGAGAGACCTTACAGCTGCAACGAGTGTGGCAAGAAGTTTACAGTGGCAAGCAGCCTTAAGCTGCACCAGAGGACTCACACAGGAGAGAAGGAGTACAGCTGCTCATACTGCAGCAAGAGCTTCAGCAGGTCGGGGCATTTGAAGAGACACGAGCTGGTCCACACCAAAAAAAAAGTCTTCCTCTGCAGCCACTGTGGAAAGAGCTACACAGACCAGTCTTCTCTCAAAAAGCATTTGAAGGTGCACGCAGCCGAGGAGCTAAAGGCTCAGAGCGAGGGAAGCGCAGTCCAACCTCCAGCATCTGGGACACTCGGACGCTGACAGAAATTTTAGCAGTTGAATCATAAAGAAGCTGCGGTTCAGAATGTACCTGCTTTTTAAAGCTTTGGACCACATCTCACATTGATGGAGGACACTAGAGAGTGAATGAACCCTTACAGCTGCTTGACAAGTAACATATTCAAGTCTGATGCATTTTCCCTGCTGGGGTCACTGTAGCCTTATGTATACCTATGAATATTGTATTTCTGCTATGAACTGTGTGATCCTCTTGACAGAAGAAAAATAGTTGCTAACTATGAGGAGTTGTGAGATCCTGTCTGAGAGTATTACACATTTTGGTGCAGTGGTTTGGCATCCAAAAAACATTTTACACTTTAAAATCCATTCATCTGCTATTCAGTCTGGACCTCATGCATCATGTTTTATTGTCTCATGTATTTATAACAATACACCTCCACCTGTGCTGTATTTACCATATCATATTTAGCAATACTGTATAAGTTAATACTTGTTTTACATTTTATTTGAAATTTGCTGTGTTACCAAAACGTTGGTAGAGTATTTGTTGATAAAATACTGCTTGGTTATGGCAAAGTGTGTTAACTCACCTTGCTAAAAGTTTGAGTGCAAAATAATAAAGTTTTAGAAGGTTCTTAATGGATAAAGACTGAGAATTATGGCAACTGTGACTATAATGCTGTATAAAGCTTTAACGGTCTGGTCTGATCTACTGTTTCTAATGTGAATGTGAGTATTCACTATTGATTGACCAGCTCTTGATCCTAAATGCATTGTTTTTAAGCCACCTTCACAAAATAATATCAACTTCTAGTTGTTTAGCTTTAGGCTTTTCTTATGAATGGTGTACAACAGACACATGCAGGAGTGACGCATCTCATCCACAACCATAAGGCTACTTTTTGCATAGCAATGTATATTAAACTGAGTGTTTGCTACTAGGAACTTATTGTATGTTACTTTTGTGTGATTTGTGTCTAAATTAAAGAGAACATATAATCCAAGATTTGTTTTTACTTTTCATTACATACTTGTGCAGGAGTTTAAAAGGTTCAGTACAATTCAAAAACACCGTCTTTGTCATTATTTCCTGGGTAAGTCAGGAAAAACTAAGTCTGTTCACTACAGATGCACATGAGTGTGTGTGTGTCCAGAAGGTGTTTCTCAACACAGTGGGCACTTTATGACCAAAATGTGTCTTTCCATATACTAAAGGGTGATTGGTTCAAAACAAATTGTGGGATGTTTTGTGAAATTTAAACTGATGTCACACTGTAAGCAAGTTAAAGTTGACTGTTGATAAGATGAAGCTTTATTGACACGTATTGTGAATCTGACAGCAGTTGAAGTCTAAATGTAGAAAGAAATGCAGTAAACCAAGAACCTAAAAATAGATGTGAGAAAACATGCGTCAGTGAAATGAAATACAGACTTAGAATACAATTTACATGTTACATGGGGATACAGACTTTTTGTAAAGACCCATTGCTTTGAGAACCTGGACCTGAAGTGTCTCACTATATGTAGAAGCTGAAAAAGCAAACCGTATACAGCCAAAGCAGGACGCTGAAATAACATGACCTATATGCATTATTTGTGTGAAATCTAAAAATTGCTTGGGTTTTTAAATATTGGTGTTAAGACATAAATTAGTCGTCCTATTGTATTTATGCAGTCATGTGTATAAATTGTGTAAAGAAGTGAAATATGCCACAAGATTTAAAGTTCAGACCTTTAGATAAAAACAGAGGAGATGAAGGAGTTGAGATTCTCATTTGCTCCCACAGAGACCCCATAAAAACAGTTTTGACATTAGGAAGGTTTATTTGCAGAAATGGATATACTATGCATAAATATGTTTGCATAGGTGTGTAACTGCTGTCAAATAAAAACCTTCTGTTTTTACGTAGCCTTAGAAGACGTCTATAATGTGAACCGCAGACAATGGCCTTGCTTCACAGAGGCTGCTGTCTTGTGCCGCCATGTTTTTACAACAGCCCCAAATAGACAAACCACACAGAGCGTGCATTCCATACGAAATGTTTTCCAGTGACTTATTGTTAAACACTGGACCTTTAAGTGAACTGTGGTAACTGTGTATACGTAGTTTATTTTGAAAGTGGTGATACTTGGAGAAATTTGTGTAAAAAAAATCAGAAATCCAAAATTAATCAATATTTAAATCAAAACAATTTAAATATATTATTTTTGTATTGTATTGTACCACATGAGTACATTCGTAGATTAACTTTAATATAGGAACCTTTCATGTGGGCCTATTGTAAATGAGTGGTGCAGCTGTGGCAGCAGTTGAGGCTCTGTGGCATCTTTTCCTTGGAGAGGTAGAGCATCGGTTGAGTGCTACTGCCGAAATTCATCAAGCCGAAAGCCAAGAAGTCAATATAGCATTGAAACACTTCAGGAGAGTAATATTTCTCTAAGTGGAACAGTGCCACAGGTGGAAGGTAGTGGAACACTGTTATGGCCAGGATGATGAGGACCATTTTGAAGGCTCTCTTTTTCACAGGGTGCATCTCATCTGTGCCGGGCCCAGACTGCCGCAGCACCCACAGAATGGCAATGTTGCAGAAGACCATGAAAACAAATGTTACAGATATCATTGCTGGGAAGACCTTCTTAAAGTTGGGAATCTTGTCTACACAAAAAGCAGCAGTATAGGCCAAAATGATGAGCCAGACCACTATGGCCACTACTGTTCTGTGATGCCGGCCCTTGAGCTGAGTGAAGAAGATGGGGTGGACCACAGCTACGTACCGGTCCAAGCTGATGCAGGAAAGAAACAGTGGTGAGAAGTCTTTCAGGCCGTAGAAGAAGCGCAGGACGTACCCAATGCTGCTGGTATTGAGGAAGAATAGGTTGGCCAGTTCAAGAGGAGGGATGAGGCAGAATAGCATATCTAATATTGCCAGTTGAAAGATGAAGATATCTGAGCTGGAGGAGTCTTTGTTCTTGTGAATGAGCCACAGCACGGTGAGATTGGCAGGTATGCCCAGGAACATGTTGATAAACTGAAAGCACAAGTACCAAATGAGGACAGCAGGCATGTGTTTGCATTGCTCATACATTGTCATCTCTCCAACAGTGGAGTTGTCGGGTCTGTGAGAGATGTTGAGCACAGAGGAGTTCATGTATGTGCCCTCCATGAACACAAGATCAATGGTTGTCTCGGGAACAGAGATCTGTCAAACAAACACACACCAGATTCTGTTGTTAAAAACATTCATAAAGGCCCTCATTCAGACCTGATATCAACATCCATTCTATGTTATTCAGTTGCTTATATAGGATTTTTGTTTTTTTGGCTCTATACAACTTTATTTTCAGAAATGTCTGTGCTAGTAAATCATACTGATAAATATAAGTAGGCTATTGTTATATTTCACCATATATCACACAACCACACACAATTTAATTATTTAGAGTAGTTAGAGCAGGGTTTCTCAACTCTTTTCCTGTGGACCCACTGTCCTGCATTTGTTTCCCCTGCTCCAACACACCTGATTCAAATAGTCAGCTCATCATCAAGCACTGAAAAAGTCTAATGATCCATTTATTTGAATGAGGTGTGTTGGAGCAGGAAAACATCTAAAACATTCAGGGCAGTGGGTCTATAGGACCAGGATTGAGAAGCCCTTTGTTGCCTTCTCCAATTCAGATTGAATACTATGCAGTTTTGTGTAGTAAACGAAACCTCTTACCTTAGTTAAGTGTCACTGACACATCGCAGACTCCTCAGCCATTTTCTTGTCCCCTTCAAAGAGCATTTGTTTGAGCCATACTTAATGTTGATCTTGCCATTAAAAGTCTTGTTTGCAAGTGTTTCACTATGTTTCCACCAGGTTGACGAGCGGCAGATCCCACTATCGCTGTACCTAAAGGTGATATGAACAGCATATGCACATCCTGACTCCAGACAACACCTTGTTTCCCACATACGTGTGAACTAATAATATCTGTGCTATTATGCAAATACTGGTAACTCCCTAAAGGAGGACTGAAGGTCTCACACAATATTAAAATTGACAGTGTTAGTAATTGTGATGGAGAAGTCTGTACTAAAGGATGATTGGTCCAAACAGTGACATATCACTAACCCTCCCGCAGATCACAGATATTTAGTTCAAATAATGCATAACAAATAGCTTACGTTAGGGGCAAACAAATTGCAGGGATGATTTGTGAAATTTAAACTAAAGTCAAACTGTAACCAAGTCAAAGTTGACAGAAAAGAAAATGAGATAAGTTTAATCTTGATTGATATTTATTTAGAGTGAATTTGACAGCAGTTGAAGGCTAAATGTCGAACGAAATACAGTAAAATGACAGTCTACAAATAGATAAGAGAAATCACGTGTATTATACATATAATGTGCATATTCATGTGTAGCGTTACAAATTCATACTGACTGTTTATGTGCATGTATAATATGTCATTGAAATGAAATACAGACTTACAATGCATGTGTAACATGGAGATACAGTCTTTTTGTAATGGAATAGTTGAAAATCCATTGATTTGGAGAAAACTTGGAGCTGAAGTGTCTCACTATATGTAGAAGCAGAATAAGCAAACAGTATACAGTCAAAGCAGGACGCAGAAATAACATTACCTATATGCATTATTTGTGTGAAAAGTGAAAATGGTTTGAGTTTTGAAATATTGGTGTTAAGACATAAATTAGTGGTCCTGTTGTATTTATACAGTGACTGTATGCAGGATTCTCACCCTTAGATGTCACTAATTCTTACACATTGGGCCTTTAAGTGAACTGTGGTAATGCTAAGTTCTAACAGGGTCATGAGCTAAAAAATGTGCTCAAGTACTTTATTTTCAGTGGTTATACCTATTTTGGAGGTGCGAAAAAATGTCAGAAATCCATATTAAATCTGACAATTTAAATAGACTATTCTTGTATTTAACCACTTTAGCACATTCATATTGCAGTATGTTGGTACATTCATAAGATAACTTTAATATAAACCCAGAACATTTGTGATTAGTCAATGTGTGTTGTTATTGCTGTTGTAACAATCCTGCATGTCAATACATCTTATACAGTTGGAAAGGCAGTTTATTTCCCTTTCAAATTGTGCCACATTTGCAAGGATAATACATTTGTGGGATTTGCAGTTGAGTATGTGGGTTGTGCCCATGAAAAACAGCTAATTCTGCTGGTGCCTGTGAAGCATTGACCCTGTTATAGCGCTCAGGTGGTGTCTGCTCCAAGCATGCCACATTTGACTGCCCTGTACATGGTCTGTGCCCTAGGGCAACTTTAAGCTGGTGTTTTTTTCACAAAACAAAGTTGCAGCATTATTTTGAGTGAACCTTAGTACCATCTGCAAACTGTCCATATAACAGGGCATGTCAGAGACAGTCTGGACATCCGCAATAGACTGCACACAGCCAATCTCTAGTCTCATAGCGCTGCCAGGAAGCCTACCATGACTGCCCTGTTTACACTACTGTAGTGTTGGCAACATGTGCACTGGAACCTGAACATGTGGAGAAACATTATATGTTCAGCGATGAGTCCAGATTCTGCCTACAACAGTTGGATCGTAGGGTCAAAGTGTGGAGAAGACGCAGAGAACGCAATGCTGATTGCTGCACTGATAGTGTAATAGCTTGTCATAATTGGAGGCAGTGGCAATTCCATATATCCACAGTCTGGGACCAACTGTGGGAACACTCGCCTCCACAGAGTGGGATTTATCGGAGACTACCTCCAGAACTTGGGAATGGAGAGGATAAATTGGCCTGCCTGCAGTCCTGACCTCAACCAATTTAAACTCTGGTGGCATCAGCTTGGACGGGCTGTTTGTACCAGAGTGACCAGCACAACCACATTGGCTGACTTGCGACAAATGCTGGTTGAAGAATGGGATGCCATCCCACAGCAGTGTGTGACCAGCATGAGGAGGAGCTTCCAGGCTGTGTATGGTTCTTCCACATGCTACTGAGGCCCCTGTTCGTTGAACAAATACATTGTTAAATTGACAATATGTCTGGTTTCTGAAGACTTCAATCATCCAGTCCAATAAACGACACAAACCAATAGCAGAATAAGCTGTTTGGCATTGGCAGAGAAGATTTGGTTTTCATATTTTCATGGGCGCAACCCAAATACTTTGCTGCTCAACCCACAAATTAACCATTTCAAAGAGAAATAAACACGCTTTCTAACACTATTTAAGATTTATTGTGAAGAAGCATTGTTTTAACAAAGAAATAATTATCCAAACACAAATGTTCTTACTTTTTGTGCCACGTTTAGAAACCTTTCATGTGGGCCTATTGTGCATGAGTGGTGCAGCTGTGACAACAGTTGAGGCTCTGTGGCATCTTTTCCTTGGAGAGGTAGAGCATCGGTTGAACGGTGCTGCTGAAATCCATCAAGCCGAAGGCCACGTAGTGAATATAGCATCGAAACACGTCAGGAGAGAAATATTCCTGGAAGGGGAACAGCGCCACAGGTGGAAAGTAGTTGAACACGATGATGGCCAGGATGATGAGGACCATTTTGCAGGCTCTCTTCTTCACAGGGTGCATCTCATCTCTGCCGGGCCCTGACTGCCGCAGTGCCCACAGAATGGCAATGTTGCAGAAGACCATGAAAGCAAATGCTCCAAGTATCATCGCTGTGAAGACCTTCTCAAAGTTGGGAATGTTGCCTACACATTTAGCAGCAGCATAGGCCAAAATGATAATCCAGACCACTATGGCCAGGACTGCTCTGTGATGTCGGTCTTTGAGCTCAGTGAAGGTGATGGGGTGGACCACAGCTACGTACCGGTCCAAGCAGATGCAGGAAAGAAACAGTGGTGATGCATCTTTAAGGCCGTAGAAGAAGCGCAGGACATACCAGGTGCTGCTGGTGGTGAGGAAGACTATGTTGGCCAATTCAAGAGGAGGGATGAGGCAGAAGAACACATCTAATATCGCCAGGTGAAGGATGAAGATATCTGAGGTGGAGGAGTCACCTTTGTTCTTGTGGATGAGCCACAGCACGATGAGGTTGGCTGGTATGCCCAGGAACATGTTGATAAACTGAAGGCCCAGGTACCAAATGAGGACAGCTGGCATGTCTTTGCATTGCGCATAGACAGTCTTCTCACCAACAGTGGAGTTGTAGGGTCTGTGAGCGACGTAGAGCACAGAGGAGTTGATGTATATGACCTCCATGATGGCGAGAACGAAGGTCGTCTGGAGAACACAGATCTGTCAAACAAACAAACACACACCAGATTCTGTTGTTATATGACATTCATAAAGGCCCCATTCAGACCTGATACCAACATCCATTCTCTGTGATTCAGTTGCTTTAAGTAGGATTGTTCACAAACTGGTATTAAATTGTGTCCTGGATGTGTCTCCTGTGTCCACTTATGATCAGAGCTGGCTTACCCCATCTTTATTCAAATATGCACAGTTACAACTGTTAATGTTTCCAATGAGTCTGATTGTATAGATGTGTTTGCTGTCACTGTGTTTGTGTGTATGTGTATGTGTGTGTGTGTGTGTGTGTGAGAGAGAGAGAGAAATGAGTCATGCTCTACACACGCTGCTGTAATATAAGTAAGTGTTCACCGTTAGAAAAAAGAAATTATATGGCAATTAATATTAATATTATATGGCAGTTAATATTGTGGAGGTGGAATCAGATAAATACAAATAAAAAATCCATACTGGGGACAGATTGCCTTTCTTCCAAATGTGGTTTATGTGATCAGATCTGTGGACACATGCAGGACAGATTAGAACCATTCATTGTGATAACGGGGTCAAAGGCCCAGGCATGACACACAGTGTTTACTTTACTAGTTGCCTCCATCTGTCTTGACATAAAACTAATCACCCCCTGTGTGCAGCGACACAAGCTCTAAACACTACAGAGGAACACAGAGAGAAATGTGTGCAGCTGGTCGTGTTAATCAGTGCGAGTGAATTCATATGACAATGGTTT
The DNA here is from genome assembly GCF_019176455.1 of Solea senegalensis. Classification (NCBI taxonomy): domain Eukaryota; kingdom Metazoa; phylum Chordata; class Actinopteri; order Pleuronectiformes; family Soleidae; genus Solea; species Solea senegalensis. Next base: position 10,003,964 of record NC_058040.1, on the reverse strand, counting down.
ATTGCTGACCGTCCATGAACAATCGGTGGCCAAACCTCTTTTCACAGCAACACAGCACAGCAACATATATATATATATATATTGACAGGAAGTGAGGAAATGTGAGCTGAAACTAAATGGTTGAATTTTTGAGTCACTTTGATGAGGCAGCGTAGGCATACTGCTAGAATATTAGTAGGCTGTTGTTATATTTGACCAAATATCTTATTTCACACTTGTTGAAACACTATGATATTATCATATAACACACACACTATCTAGAGCTCCAACATGCCTGATTCAAATAGTCAGCTCATCTAAAACATCTAAGACATCTAAAACATGGCAGTGGGTCCCCAGGATTGCTCCAGTCAATGTGGATTGTCAATTTCAATATGAATCATGATGAAAATGTGAGTATCAATATGTGAGTAAATATAAAACATCACACCTTCATTTTGCTAAATAAACTTTCACGCTTGACGAGCAAGGACAGTTAATGGCAACGGACTGCAGTAACAATGCACCATAAAATCTGAGGCAGAAAAATACACATTTCAACATTTAAAATGTCAATCATAAACAGAAAAGCAAAACCTGATCCTGTTTTTGTGACAAACAAAACCTGTAGCCTTTTTTTAAGATGCAAAAACAAACATGCAGTCTTACTTTAGTAATCCTTTTTTACGAAAGAAATTAGTTCTCACCTTAGTGTCAGTGTCACGTAGCATATACTGTATGTGTTGTAACAAGTGGCAGATCCCACTATGTCTGTACCTAACGGTGACTACAAACACAACCTTGTCCCCCGCAGAACATATGATCTATTAGTCTGTGTTACAAAGAGTACTGAATATCTCACACTATATTAAAATTGACAGTGTTGGAAAGGTCAGTAGTTACTTGTTCTGCAAAATCACACTCACCTGTTCAACAGAGCACTGCAGCACCTTCCTAAAATAACCGTTGTCCCCGCTCTCCACCGGATCCTTGCGTACGTCTGTCTCTCTGTGAAGCATCACTGAATCTTCACATCAAAATGAATAATAAAAAAAACATCTTTTGGAAAAATGACCCAACACTTCAGGGATCCTGCTCTATCTGATCATCCAATCACAGATAAGGGTGTTGTAGCTGAAGATCTCCCCCTGGATGACGAGAAGTGTTTGTTCGGGCCCTTGTACAGTCATCGTTCCTCCTGAAATCTAATAAATGAAATAATCATGAAACAATGAGGGAAAACAATGACTTATATGGCGTCAAAGTGTTAAAATATGTTTAAGGGGGGAGTAAAAAATAGAAAATTGGAAAAATATTAAGGCTTGTGTTGAGTACGTGTCACAGCAAGCCATCATCCATTCACACCGATTGGCAATGATGCAACAAACCGTTGGTGGCTGACGGAAAATCGTCAGTAAACAACTGATGCAACAGTCCAGAAAATCGCTTCTGATTCAATTCAGTGTAATGATGAGTAACATATTACACAAGGTCGACAAGTATCACGGTGTGATGTTTGTCAGTGGGTTTGAATTTGACTGCATTACACTTCAACATCAACCTGTTACTCGTCTTTGTGTCACCTGCGATTTATGAACTTTTAGTATCATGCAGCAACGAATAGATCAATATACAGTCCTCTATATAAAAAGGTACAGTATTTCTGCTGCTAATTGATATGTGTGTGTTTGAACAGCTGAGCGTTGCCATTTTTTAAAACTTGGTACCGGGTTCTTTACATTTGTGCATGACCAGTTTGTCTTGGTGTCAGGTTAAGACGAAATGGTGAAGGAAAAAGAGTGACACAGAATCGCTAAATTCAGCATGAGAGCAGAAAGACACAGCAGCGGCAGAATCTGCCTTCCAGAAAAAAAGGTATTGAAAGGTATTCAGTCTTTTGTCTCATGTGTTATTTAATAAGATGGAGATGATCAAACTTGTGTTTGTCAACGGTCTTGATTTGAAGTTCACACATTGGCTCAAAGTTATTGCATCAGGAAATTACATGTTTGACATATTTTTGCCACCAGGTGGCCTCCTGACCTTGGTGCCATTGTGTTGTGAAAACTGTAGGATTTCATACAGTGTAATGGCTATGTAATGGCTAATGACCTTCGTACCGGAGACAGCAAGAAGGTCACCAGTTTGAATCCTGGTTTGACCGAGGGCCTTTAATTAGATACTCTAAATTAACCGTAGGTGTGATTGTAAGAATGAGTGGCTGTTCTCTGTATGTTGGCCCTGCGATGGACTGGCGACCTGTCTAACCCTAACCCCAGCATGGTCAACAGTGCTGGTCAGCCTTCAGACGGCTCAGCTTTCAACAACTTGTTCACTCCCCTGCTTCTGTCTGCTCTGGATCAAGAACAACTCTCTCCACCATCATCCAGCATAATCTGTCTGAGGTCATTTTCCCCTTGTCAGTAAGACCGTGATATCCGCATCAGTGACGAGGATGCTTTAGACACTGCTCTACACAGGGTGGCTGATACTTTAAGTCACTGTTGTTCTGCCTACATGTTCTTTCAAGCAGTTGTTTCTGATCACTGGCTCTGTGGCTGTGATAAGATCTACCACTGGGATCAGGGGCAACTGCAAAGTGTAGACCTTTGGTCAAAACATGGTTTTGTTCAGGGTTTAGTAGTGGTGACATGTTGCAGTCACAGGTTAGGGTTTAGGGCGTTTCATGGCATGAGAGGTCATTTGAGAGAGAGTTTGCTCCACACCAGTATGGATATGTCACCATTAGGACATTATGACTGCCATTTGAGGCTGTGGGTGGAGTGTACTTGGTTCAGATGAAGGTAGAGTCCCCAAAAAGCTGTTTCATCAACACAGATTTCTCTTGTTCCAGCTGGGCGATGCGTTCGCTCTTTTCCATCCCCTCCTTTATGAATACAAAAGGAAATCAAGTAAGCATCACACATGCTCCTGCAGGCTACTGTGATTTCTATCTATCGGTGGTTTGTTGTTGGTGTCGAACCTGAGTGAGAAGTTGGTTTGGGTCCTTCAGCCTCTGCATGGCTTGTGGAGGAGCTGTAACACCAACAAGCAGATATACTTTAATTGTATTGTTCAGAACTCAGTTAGTGCCATAAATTATATTTTCAGGCAGTTGTTTTCCTTGAAATCTATTTTGAGAATAATTTTCTGCATTTTGGATCAAAAAATACTATTTCCTCTTATAGCCAGACATGTTGTTTTACCAGATTTGACAAGGACAATAGCACTGAGTTATTTCCTCACTCCTTTCTGGTGAATCAACCCTGAGGAGGTGAGGAGTGCCTTCAAACGGACTAAACTCGACACAGCCTCTGGACCTGACAACATCTGTGGGTGGACCCTAAGACACTGTGCTAAGCAGCTGGGGAGTATAGACTTCTATAAACTACAGCACAGAAGTGGAAATATTCATACGGAGGAAGGAGCCCACAAAGGTTCTGAATGATCTCAGGCCTCTGGCTCTCACCTCACTGGTGATGAAGGCTTTGGAAAAGATCGTTTAAAAGCCACATCACCAGGATTGTTGATCCATTGATGAACCCACTTCAGTTTGCATACAGGTCTGGCAGGGGAATGGATACAGCTGGAGTCCCCTAATACTATCGCCAGGCTCCTATTTGCAGACTTCTTTTCCGCATTTAACAGCATGCAGCCTCTACTTTACATCCTCTACACAGATGACTGCAGGTCCACTCAGCCTAACACAGCTCTCTGCCAACTGTCCCTGTAGTACATCACGGCTCTGCTCTGCAGAGGTTTGTCACCTGGTGTGAAAGATCTTCTCTTGAACTGAATGTAAACAAGACCAAAGAGCTCATTGTGACATTTTGCAGTAAGCAGAGACACCTGGCAGTGGATGTCACCACCACCAAGCCAGGGTGAGCCAGTGGAGATGGTGGAGGAGTCAACGTACCTGGGTACAATTGTTTGGTAAATTTGGCTGAGGCTTCTCCTGCTCTTTCATTTGCTTCAGCTGTGTGAGTTGAAGGTTAAAAAGGGTGGTAGGGTTAGGGTTAGAGTGAAACGGGGGGGAAGGAAAATGGAGTGTGTGTGTGTGTGTGTGTGTGTGTGTGTTGTCTCTGACTGTGCTCCCTCCCCTTTAGGTTCAGGTGTGCTTGTGAGTGGGGCCGCCTCTCAACAGCTGATCAGCTCCTCCTGCAGGCCTGAGATGCTCTTTTTGTTCTTCTACGACGTTACGTTTGACTTGTGAGAGGACACACACACACACACAACACTCAGCACACTCCACCCACTACACCGCTACTCAACACTGATCGACTTCCTAATTGACTGACATTCTGCTCGCCTCTCCTCCTTTTTTGGCTACACACAGCGTCAACAATATGGGGCTCGTCAAACAACTGCCTTGTGGATGGAATCCAACATGTGAGTAACTTTGTTTATTTGATCTCCCTCTCATGGTTTGACATTTTTCTTCTTTTTGGGGGGTGGCGAGAGACAGGCACATGAGAATCAATTGTGAGCATGCATTTGCAAATTTGTAATTTCTTATTGTGATATCCAATCTCGAATTGAAAACTGTTGTTAAGAGACTTGTGAGTAACGTATCTGATAGGGACAGGGTGTGTCTTATGACACACTAGTTGTTATTTTAGTTTGTTGTTTTCTGAGTGGTGAAGGTGGGTAGCAGCAGTTGTCCTGTTCCTGCTGTCGTTTGAGCAGCAGAAGAAGCTCTCACTTCCTCAGTTAGATAAAAATGAGAATGTGCAGAATTAAACTTGAACTCGAGTGCGCAAAACAAGAGGTAAAACGGGGAAAATTGGAGGCTTGAGCTCAGATCGGATTGGATGTGGCTTAAAAAATGACCACAAAAGACTTCAACCCAAATTTAAGGAGTCTAATATGGAAACATTTATCTTAATTGTTTGAGCGTTTAGCTGACAGCAGGGCTCAGAAAACAGACAAAGACATAAGAAGATGCTTTTATTGATTAACAATTATTGACAGTTGGGTCATATTTGGGCTGTTGGAGCTGAGTGTGGGTCCACAGCACCAGGATTGAGAACCCCTGTGTTCGAGGGTTTCTTAAAGGCTGTCAACGTCAAACAAAATACATTTTAATATTTAATAGTAAAAACTGTCAATCATAAACAGAAAAGGTGAAACCTGATGCTGTTATTTTTAAGATGCAAAAATTAACATGCATTTTCCATAGTTTTGATTTATTTCTACGCAGTTTTGTTTAATAAATTTATATTATTAGTCTCTTACTTAGCGAATGTCTTCTTACCTCAGTTATCACAAGTTTCACTGACACATTGCAGACAAAGAGCATTTGTGTGAGCCATACTTGATGTTGATTTTGCCTTGCAAACAGCATATGCAAAGCCTGACTACAAACACAACCTTGTCCCCCACAGAACATATGAACTAATAATATCTGTGCTATTATACAAATACTAGTAACAGCCTGAAGGAGGACTGAAAATCTCACGCAATATTAAAATGAATAGTTATAAATTCAGAGCATCAGGAGTTTGGTTTTTTTAAATGCACTCACCTGTTCAACAGAATACTGCAGCACCTTCCTAAAATAACTGTTGTCCCCACTCTCCACCTAATCCTTGCATACTTTAACCTAGTGTTTGCTACTCAGAATTTATTTCAATTTACTTGTTTGTTATTTGTAAATTAAAGAGAAAATATAATCCAAAAGTATAGAATACAAAAACACAGCGTCTGTAATTACTTGGTAAGTCAGAAAAAAACTAAGTCTGTTTACTACACATACTACTCAAACTAAATTGTGGGATGATTTGTAAAATTTGAACTAAAGTTCACAGAAAAGAAAATGAGATAAGGACAGACAATCTTTATTGATATTTATTTAGGGTGAATTTGACATCAGTTTAAGGCTAAATAATATATATACTATACATACAATGGGGATTAAGACTTTGTAATGAATTAGTTGAAAATCCATTGCTTTAAAAAACATGGGGCTGAAGTGTGTCACTACATATAGAAGCTGAAAAAGCAGTATCCAGTATTCAGTATACAGCCAAAGCTGGACGCAGAAATAACATGGCGTACATATACATTTGTGTGACATGTGAAAATGGCTAGTATTTCTAAAAAAAAATGCACACGTTTTTGTTCGCAAGTGGTAGAGAGAAGTGACTAAATATTGGCATTAAGACATAATTTAGTGGTCGTTGCTGTTGCTTAGTTAACCAACAGCCATATGTATAAATATGTATACATTGTGTATGGGAGGGGGGGGGGGCACACAGTTGGTGAACTAGGCAGAACAAGGGTGTTTCTGCATGTAGTTTGCATGTTCTCCCCGAGTCCATGTGGGTTTTCTCCCACAGTCCAAAAACATGCAGATTTGGGTGTTGAGAGTGGGTGGTTGTTTGTCTCTATGTGGCCTTGTGATGGGCTGGTGACCTATCCAGGGTGTTCCCCTCCCTTTCACCCTATGACAGCTGATATTTTCTGCTTGGTGAGCGGGGCTTATACTCCACCTATTGGTGGGGCGTAAGTTCAGTTTGTGCATGCGTTGTCCATATGCACCCAACATGCTCTTTGCGCATGCTTCCAAAATCTGGTGACGCATATCGCGTTGTGCGCATGGAGCGCATTGGGGCCGTGGGCTGCTTGTGGAAGTATACCAAGGCCTTTAGATGGCGCACTTTAGAAGTAACCACTGGCCCTATGTGTATAGGGGAGTTTATCAGACTTCACATTATTTACATCAATTTTTACAATCTCCCTCACTACACATAATCGCTTGCCACCACAGCGTGCCTTACAGCAGCTAAACAAAGTGGTCAAAAAAAATTTATATTGTGTCACCAAAAATGTCAGAATGACACCTAGTGGACAAATTAAGCCAAATGCCTCCTATATGTCTGTTGGGGCTGCCACCCAAGGCGATCTAATGGACCAATCATGAAACTTTTTGTAAGTACTATTCACGTATATATGGCCGCTATGTGGCGGCATCTAACCATTAGATGTCACTAATTCTTACACATAGGACCTGAAAGCGAACTGTGGTAATGCTAAGTTCAAATAGGGTCTTGGGTTAAAACTGTGTTTAAGTAGTTAATTCTCAAAGTGGTGATACTTTACTTGAAACAATGTGATGTGTGAAACAAATGTATCAGAAATCCAAAATATTCTTGTATTGAACAATGTGAGTAGCATATTCATAGATTAACTTTAATATAGAAACCTTTCATGGGGGTCTATTGTGCATGAGTGGTGCAGCTGTGACAGCAGTTGAAGCTCTGTGGCATCTTTTCCTTGGAGAGGTAGAGCATCGGTTGAATGCTACTGCTGAAATCCATCAAGCCGAAGGCCAAGAAGTGGATATAGCATCGAAACACGTCAGGAGAGAAATATTCCTCAAAGGGGAACAGCGCCACAGGTGGAAGGTAGTGGATCACTATGATGGCCAGGATGATGAGGACCATTTTGAAGGCTCTCTTCTTCATAGGGTGCATCTCATCTCTGCCGGGCCCAGACTGCCGCAGCGCCCACAGAATGGCAATGTTGCAGAAGATCATGAAAGCAAATGCTGCTGGTATCATAGCCGGAAAGACCTTATTAAAGTTGGGAATGTTTCCTACACAATAAGCAGCAGTATAAGCCAAAATGATAATCCAGACCACTATGGCCAGGACTGTTCTGTGATGCCGGCCATTGAGCTCAGTGAAGAAGATGGGGTGGACCACAGCTAGGTACCGGTCCAAGCAGATGCAGGAAAGAAACAGTGGTGAGGAGTCTTTCAGGCCATAGAAGAAGCGCAGGACGAACCAGGTGCTGCTGGTGTCAAGGAAGAGTTTGTTGGCCAGTTCAAGAGGAAGGATGAGACAGAAGAGCACATCTAATATCGCCAGTTGAAAGATGAAGATATCTGAGCTGGAGGAGTCTTTGTTCTTGTGGATGAGCCACAGCACGGTGAGGTTGGCCGGTATGCCCAGGAACGTGTTGATAAACTGAAGGCCCAGGTACCAAATGAGGATAGTGGGCATGTGTTTGCATCGCTCATACACTGTCATCTCTACAACAGTGGAGTTGTCGGGTCTGTGAGAGATGTTGAGCACAGAGGAGTTGATGTGAATGACCTCCATGATGGCGCGATCAAAGGTCGTCTGGGAAACAGAGATCTGTCAAACAAACACACACCAGATTCTGTTGTTAGAGACATTCATAAAGGTCCCATTCAGACCTGGTATCAACATCCATGCTCCGTTCATTCTTCTCCAGTTGCTTTAAGTAGGATTGGTCACACCTGGCTTACCCTCTCTTCTTTCAAATATACACTGTCGTCATGACTGTTTGCAAGAACACAATGTTTGTCAATGAGTCTGATTGTACAGATGTGTCTGCTGTGTTTGTGTGTGTGTGAGAGAGAGAGAATTGAACGAGAGGAGCTCGAGTGAGTCAGAGCTCTACACACACTGCTGTTACTGTGCTGTGGAGGAGGAATCAAATAAATAAATGTAGGAGCACTGATTAGTGTAAGACGATGTTAGTTGTAATCCATCCTTGGGACGGATCGCCTTTCTTCCAAATGTGGTTTCTGTAATCAGATCTGTGGACACATTCAGGACAGATTAGAACCATTCATAGTGTTAAAGGGGGTCAAAGGCCCAGGCATGACACACAAGTTATGGGTCAAAGATAATAAACGTGGCGCTTCCTTTACTGTACACAATGATAAAAGAAGGTGTTTTTTTCTTTCTCTTGCTCCGGCCACTACTTTCTCCAGGTAAGCGACTCCACTCACCTGGTGCTGCGGCTGCTGAACCAGCTCTGTCCTGTCACGCTCTCTCTTCTACAGCTATCTAGAAAAATTGAATCGGATATTCAGTCACATTCATTAAAGAAACACAACTAAAGACAAACATGTGTTAAAGCTGTAGGGTTTTTTTTCTTTTGGTGTTTTTTGTCGTTTACGAGTTGCCTCCATCTGTCTTGACATGAAACTACTCACCTCCTGTGTGCTATAACACACAGTCTTTACATTTTTTGTGGTTTTAGCTCGGTCATATTTTTGGGTGTCAGAAGCTCTCGTGATGTCATTACACAGCGTCTGATTATAGTGGTGAGCGCTGAATGTGGTCGATTTATTTCCATCATCAGAGGGAGTAATGTCCTGCTGCATCAATGAGCTTCTGCTGTAATAATATATTTGACATAATTCTTCGACCCTGATAATAGACAAGTCAGTTGATACTTTTACTTCTAAATTTCATTTATTAACCTTTGCACCTGTTGTTGGAACTTGTTGCTGTAGGCAACTCAGAAAATCAATAGAAGGAATGAGACGATGGGAGATGGGAAGGAGATGCGTGTCAGAAACAAATGGTTGAAATTCAAATAAATTTCTTTATTAGTCTGACTCAAAAGAGAATTTTTGTGGACATTGCTTCATTTTATATAGGCTCTATACAACTTTTTTTTCAGACATGCCTATGCTATTAAACCATACTACTAGAATATTAATAGGCTACTGTTGGCTATTTGACCAAATATCATTTGCATCTGAAATTATTGAAACCTTGTGATTTATATACTATGCACAATAATCTAGAGTAGATTTTTACTGTATTATTATGTTACTGCCCTGAATGTTTTCAGAGGCTTTCATTTAAATCAGGTGTGTTGGAGCACGGAAACATCTAAAACAGGGCAGTGGGTCCCCAGGACCAGGATTGAGAAACACTGTGTATGTGTGTATTAAATACTATGTTACTGCTCCAGTCAATGTGGATTGTGAATTTTATCATATCATATCAGACATCATTCATTTAGCTAAATAAATGTTCACGTTTGACGACCCAAGACAGTCAATGGCAGTGGACGGAAGTGACAATACACCAGCAAACAGAAAGTCTGAGGCAGAAAAACACACGTTTTAACATTTAATGTTAAACAATGTCAATCAGAAAAGCCGTTTTTGTGACAAACAAAAACCTGTAGCATTGACAGTAAATGAAACCTCTTACTTTAATATTAGTCTTTCACTAAACAAACGTCTTCTCCCCTTAGTTATCACAAGTGTCACTGTCACATAGCACGAGCCATACGTGTTATAACAAGCGGCAGATCATATGAACTAATAAAGTCTGTGCTATTATAAAAATACTGATAAGAGCTTGAAAGAGGACTGAAGATCTCACACTATATTAAAATTGACAGTGTTATTCATTTAGATGCAGAGGTCAGTAGTTATTTGTTCTGCAAAATCACACTCACCTGTTCAACAGAGCACTGCAGCACCTTCCTAAAATAACTGTTGTCCCCGCTCTCCACCGAATCCTTGCGTACGTCTGTCCCACTGTGAAGCATCACTGAGTCTTCACCTCAAAAAGAATAATAAAAAAAACATCTTTTGGGAAAATGACCCAACACTTCAGGGATCCTGCTCTATCTGATCATCCAATCACAGATAAGGCTGTTGAAGGTGAAGATCTCCCCCGGATGACAACATATTTAGGTTAATGCCTTTGTATATCTATCTTTCCTAAAAAACATTTTAAATAATCATGAAACAATGAGGAAAACGATGACTTAAATGGTGTCAAAGAGTAAAAGTGATTTAAGGGGGAGTAAAAAAAGAAAATGGGAAAAATATTAAGGTTTGTGTTGAGTACGATCCATTCACACCGATTGGCAATGATCCAACCATTGGTGCCTGACGAAAAATCGTCAGTAAACAACTGATGCAACAGAAAATCGCTTCTGATTCAATTTCGTGTAATGATGAGTAACATGTTACACAAGGCCAAGTATCACGGTGTGATGTTTGCCAGTGGGTTTGAATTTGACTTCATTAAACTTCAACCTGAACCTGTTATTGCTCTTTATGTCATCTGCGATTTATGAACTTTTAGAATCACGCAGCAACAAATAGATCAAGGTTAATGTTGCCGTGCAGTCCTCTATGAACAGGATACAGTATTTACGCTGCTAATTGTCATGTGTGTGTTTGAACAGCATCTGTTAAAACTTGATCATCCATCCCAGTTTATTTACCTGTTCTGTGACCTGTTTGTCTTGGTGTCAGGTTAAGCAGAAATGGTGTTTCCCTCCTGTGAAGCAGAAGAGTGTCATTAGAGCAGAAACACACGCAGAAGCAGCAGTAATGTCTGCATTTCAGAAAAAAAGGGTATTTTCATGTGTTATTCAATAAGATTTAAATCTAACTCATCGAAATGTATGGGTAGATGTTGATTATGGGAAGGAAAATGGAAAACTGCCATGTTTGTCAAGGTAGTTGAAGACAGTTGGCTCAAAGTTATCACATCACCTACTGGCATCAGGAAATGACTTGCAAAGTTTAGTTTGAACATCCTTTTCAGGTTGATGATTCTGTGTTCTCATACCAACTCCAGTCCAGTTTCCTACAGCTCACCACTGAAGATACACCAGCTTGTCTTGTTTTTCTTCCCATCAGGTTGAGATGTTTTGAGAGGGATTGTGAGGCTTTTTAGATTTGATGCATAGCAGCTTTCCAGTGTATGGGTAAACTGCTACAAGCTGCATCATTCAGTAGATGGTGGTGGGTGGCACAGCAGTGTTTGCAATTCACAAATGAATGAAAAATCCTCTGATGGACTGGCGAACTGTCCAGGGTGTACCCCTGCCTTTCGCCCTGTGTCAGCTGAGATTTCTTACGTCTAGCACCTTTATAAAGATACCTTTCGACTCTTGGGTCAAGTCTTTTCTGGAGTGTTCACGTCTATGTCTAGGTAGTGCATTGTTTTGTTCAGGGTGTAGCAGTGGTGACATGCAGTCACGGGCGTTTCATGGCTGAAGGTGCGTCACTGCCATGAGAGGTCAGTTGGGTAAACAAAGTCAACTTCAGTTTTAGGAGTGCTTGCTCCACACCAGTGTTGACATGTCAGGACATTACCACTGCCATCTTATTTTCTATTTATATGCTCCCACTCGGCCAAATTATCCAGCAGCACAATGTCTCGTTCCATTGCTATGCTGACGACACACACAGATATACCTCCCACTGAGACCCAACGACCCGAGAAGCAATGGTGCTGTTGTCCTGTGCACAGCTGGCTCGAACCTGTTCCAGCTGGGTGATGCGTTCGCTTTTCTCTGTCACCTCCTTTATGAATACAAAAGGAAATCAAGTAAGCATCACACATAGTGTGATTTCAGTGGTTTGTTGTTGGTGTCGAACCTGAGCGAGAAGTCGTTATGGTCCTTCAGCCTCTGCATGGCTTGTGGAGGAGCTGGAGGCTGGAGGTGCTTAGTGTTGCTGGTTATTTCCTCACTCCATCCTGGTGAATCAACCCTCTCCTTCAGCAGAGAGGAGGTGGTGAGTGCCTGCAAATGGACTAATCGCATCACAGCCTCTGGACCTGACAACATCTGTAGGTGGACACTGTGTTGAGCAGCTGGGGAGTATATTCCTTCATCTGTTTAGACTTCTATAAACTGCAGCACAGAGGTGGAAATATTCAACTGTGATCTCCATACTGAGGAAGGAGCCCACAAAGGTTCTCAATGATCTGAGGCCTGTGGCTCTCACCTCACTGAACTCTTTGGAAAAGATTGTTAAAAGCCACATCACCAGGATTGTTGATCCATTGGTGAACCCACTTCAGTTCGCATACAGGGCTGGCAGAGGAGTGGACACCATTCACAAACATCTGGAGTCCCCTAATACCAAACCCAAGACTCCTATTTGCAGACTTCTCTTCCACATTTAACAGCATGCAGCCGTAGACAGCTTGCTGAGAAGTTAACAGCCAGTTTTCACCTGGAATATCTACACAGATGTGGTGCTCTCTATGCCATTTAATTGCCCCCTCAGTGACAAAAAAAAGAGTTATATTTAATATTAAGCACCATGAATCTGTAGTGTGGGTGTATTGTATAGAAAAGAACACGTGAAGTTCTTAGCCATGGCAGTTTTCGACCAGTCTTGCTCTCACTGTGCAGTGGGAGCTGTGGCTCTCTCTCTCTGTGCCATTGTGGATTTGGCCCTGGTACAAGTCTGTGGCCGCTTCACCACCTCCAGGCCTGTCAGCAGAGTGTCCTTCTCCTGCTCCTGCTCTTTCATTTGCCTCAACTGTGTGAGTTGAAGGTTAAAAAATAATGGTATTCTTAGAGTTGGGTGAAAAGTGGGGACGGGAAATGTGAGTGAAATTGTTGAAGATGAAGAAGACAAAAAAACGGATTCCACAGAGAGACCCGATATAATACGTTTCTCTCTGCCATCACACGTGTGTGTGCTCCCTCCCCTTTAGGTTCAGGTGTGCTTGTGAGTGGGGCCGCCCCTCAACAGCTGATCAGCTCCTCCTGCGTGCTGCTCCTGAGGCCTGAGAGGCTCTTTTTGTTCTTCTTTGTCTGTTTGACTTGAGAGAGGAGACACACACACACACACACACAACACTCAGACACCACGTTACTGAACACTGATCGACTCCAGGCTGACTTTCCTAACTGACTGCATTCTGCTCGCCTCTCCTCACTTTTATTGTTTTGTCTGCACTACAATATGCGGCTCTTCAAACTACAGATTGTTTGTTTCCTGTTGGCTGGCTGGATGGAATCCCACATGTGAGTAACTCCGTTTATGAGATCTCCCTCTCATGGCTTGACATTTTTCTTCTTTTTTGGGGGGGTGGCGAGAGACGGACAGGCACATGAAGAATTTCAATTGTGATACATGTATCTGTAAATTTAAATTGGGAGCTGTAGGCCTTTTGTTTTGTTTTATTGTGATATCCAATCTCAAATTGAAATGTTTGCACTTAATAGACTTAGGGACAGGGCACGTCTGCACATACTTTAGTTTGTTGTTTTCTGAGCGGTGAAAGTGAGCAGCAGCAGTCGTCTGTTCCTCCTGTCTAATGTTTGAGCAGCAGAAGGAGCTCTTACTTCTTCAGTTAGATAAAATGAGAATGGAGCAGCAGATTGAGACTGAAAAGCACAGAACTTGAGTGTGCAAAACAAGAGCTAGAACGTGGAAAATAGAAGTTTGAGCACAAATTGGCCCCTTCTGGTCAGGTTGCTCCTGACAGTTTGGACGTGGCTTCAAAACAAATTTGAGGAGTCTAATGTGGAAACATTTTTAAAACTGGTTCATATCCAAACATTTAGTGAATATGTTTGAAGGGAATCTTAAACTGATTTCCTTTTAAACCATCAAATGTAAAATAAATTGGATTGAACACCTCCAGATTCTATACATAAGACATTAAAGAAGACCAGAAACAACATGAAAATAAAAAAGAGTAGAGTTGACATAGAGCTGTGTTGACATTGTATACCACATGAGGGAGCTGTAAGTCTTTTGACATTAGATGACACTTGACTGAACTCATATGCAGTGATGACACATGTAGTAAAACCATAGCTTGGTTTCCTTCTTTCGTCACGTGCAAACAATTATGGTCCCTTGTCATATTTGGGCTATTCTGTTCTGTTCTGTGCTGGTAACGGCCTGAAAGAGAACTGAATACCTCACCTAACATTAAAATTGATAGTGTTGTTAATTCAGAGGGTCAGGAGTTATTTTGTGATGCAAAATGATACTCACCTGTTCAACAGAATACTGCAGCACCTTCCTAAAATAACTGTTGTCTCCACTCTCCACTGAATCCTTGTGTACTTTAACATAGTGTTCGCTACTCAGAATTTATTGAATTTACTGAGAGAATATAATCCAAAGGTTTACATTTTTCAGTACAAAAACAGTCTTTGTCGTTATTTCCTGGGTAAATCGGGAAAAACTAAGTCCGTTTACTACACACGCACATGAGTATGTGTACAGAGGTACTTTCTCACCACTTTATGGCCCAAAATGTGTCTTAACTTTCCATATACTACAAGAGGATTGGTTCAAACTAAATTGTGTGTGTGTGATTTGTGAAATTTAAACTAATGTCACACTGTAAGCAAGTCAAAGTTGAATCTTTATTGATAATTATTCAGGTTGACAGCAGTTGAAGGCTACATACAGTAAAACATAATGGGGGACTCATATGTACTACATTGGAGATGAAGTGTCTCACTACACGTAGAAGCTGAAAAAACAAACAGCATACAGCCAAACCTGGACGCAGAAATAACATGATGTACAGTACATGTGTCATCTGTGTGAAAAAGTTAAAAAGTGTCCATGTTTTTGTTCATGAGTGGTGGAGAAGTAACCGAGTTAACCACCATCATATGTATAATTATGCATAAATTGTGTAAAGAGTGTAAAGAGTGAAACACGCCACATGAGTTAAAATTCAAAGTTTTAGATGAAGGGGTTGTCTCTTCCTAAGTTAGAACCTAACTTCCTCTAGTTTCAGTTTCGACGTTAGGAAGATTTATTGGCAAAAACAAATATGCTATGCATAAATATAGTTGCACAAGTGTGTAACTGCACTCGGAGCTCTAGGACACAAGTTGTTATATGTACTCTATCTCTTGTGGAAACATCTGCAGAGAAGAAACCGCCATTGTGTGCGGTTTCACAACACCATCCAGAGACGGACACGACTCGGCGAGTTTCACCGCTGACTTCAGGAGCTCTGCATGGATGAGAACTGCTTCCAGTGATGCTTTCGCAAGACGAGCAGATAATTTGACGACTTCAGTCCCAGCTGTCAAGCGCCTGCTCGCCCCAAAGAAAACGGCTGAGTTGTGTCCAACTCTGGATGGTGTTGTGAAACCGCACACGATGGTGGTTCAGAGATAGAGTACAACAATGCGTCATGGTCGATTGTGGCAGAACTGGTGACACAAATGCACTAAATTGATCCCAAGGTGCGATAGATACTAATGGTGCAAAAATTCACATTTGGTGTAAACATAGCATTAGAAGAAGTCTATAATGTGTATTGTAGGCAATGGCCTTGCATCACAGAGGCTGCTGTCTTGTGGGCAAACCACACAGAGTGTGCATTCTGTATTTTGAAGCAAATAATGAAGAATGACATGTTTTCCAGTATGTTTAGTGCACTATTGTTCTCTGGGTTAGGGAGGGCTGTGTGGAGGCATCTCACCATTAGATGTCACTAATTCTCACACATTGGACCTTTAAGTGAACTGTGGTAATGCTAAATTAAAATAGGGTGTTGAGCTAAAATTGTGCTTAATCACTTCATTTTCAAAGTGGTGATACTTAATTTGGAAATATGACAATTCAGGCAATTTAAATCAGTGATTCTTGTATTTAACCTCATGATTACATGCAGTATGTTAGTACATACTGGCCTATTGGGCCTATTGTGCATGAGTGGTGCAGCTGTGACAACAGTTGAGGCTCTGTGGCATCTTTTCCTTGGAGAGGTAGAGCATCGGTTGAACGGTGCTGCTGAAATCCATCAAGCCGAAGGCCACGTAGTGAATATAGCATCGAAACACGTCAGGAGAGAAATATTCCTGAAAGGGGAACAGCGCCACAGGTGGAAAGTAGTTGAACACGATGATGGCCAGGATGATGAGGACCATTTTGCAGGCTCTCTTCTTCACAGGGTGCATCTCATCTCTGCCGGGCCCTGACTGCCACAGCGCCCACAGAATGGCAATGTTGCAGAAGACCATGAAAGCAAATGCTCCAAGTATCATCGCTGTGAAGACCTTGTCAAAGTTGGGAATGTTGCCTACACATTTAGCAGCAGCATAGGCCAAAATGATAATCCAGACCACTATGGTCAGGACTGCTCTGTGATGCCGGCCATTGAGCTTAGTGAAGAAGATGGGGTGGACCACAGCTAGGTACCGGTCCAAGCAGATGCAGGAAAGAAACAGCGGTGAGGAGTCTTTCAGGCCATAGAAGAAGCGCAGGATGTACCAGGTGTTGCTCGTGGTGTGGAAGGCTTTGTTGGCCAGTTCAAGAGGAAGGATGAGGCAGAAGAGCACATCTAATATCGCCAGTTGAAAGATGAAGATATCTGAGCTGGAGGACTCGCCTTTGTTCTTGTGGATGAGCCACAGCACGATGAGGTTGGCCGGTATGCCCAGGAACATGTTGATAACCTGAAGGCACAGGTACCAAATGAGGAGAGCAGGCATGTCTTTGCATTGCTCATACTCCGTCATCTGTCCCACAGTGGAGTTGTCGGGTCTGTGAGAGATGTAGATCACAGAGGAGTTGATGTGAATGACCTCCATGAAGGTTCTCAAGACCACCAGCCAAAGTAGAGATCTGTCAGACAAACACACACCAGATTCTGTTCTTAGAGACATTCATGAAGGCTCCATTCACACCAGGTATCAACATCCACGCTCAATAGGTATGTTTACATTTGGAATTTACAGTTCAGCAAATCAGATGATGTTAGCTGAAGTGGGGGTCACTAATCCATCCTGGGGACAGATTGCATTATTGCGTTCTTCCAAATGTGGTGTTCTGTAATCCGACCTGAGGACACATTCAGGACAGATTAGAGCCATTCAGACAACACTTCACTGCACAATCTGGTTATGATCAGCTCACTCAAGACAAATGTGTATACAGCAGGTTATGGGTCAAAGATAATAAACCTGGCTTAGTTACAATGACACCATCCAACACACAGGTCACGTTGTGTTGTGATGTGATGTGAAAGGTGCACTTTCTTAATCTGTTGTGCCATTTTCCACCAGTAAATCAGTTTCTCCACATGGCAAGAGAAGGTGTTGTTTTCTTTCCCAGCAGACGTCACAGACAAGTAGGTGTAGTTTTAAATGATTTTAGTTTTTAAACTTAAACACAAAAATCAGCCTTAAATACTCTCTGCACTCTCCATGTGTAGATCTGCTCCTGCTCCAGCCACAACTGCAATGAGATTAGTCAACTCACTGCTGCTGCTGCTACTGCTGAGCCAGATCTGTCCCGTCTCTCTCTGACTGCTGAGTCAAAACCGTGCCTACCTCCACACTTTGACTCATCAACAATTTAATTGGATATACATCCAGTATTGTGGACCAGACCAGGATTGAGAAACCTTTTGTCAGAGGGTATATACTCCTGTGCAGATTAAGTAATATTTAACTGCACCAATGTGGATTGTCAATTTAAATGTGAATCACCATGAACATTTGAGCATCAATATGTGAGTAGACTCATATCAGTCATCACACCTTCATTTTGGTAAATAAATCTCGCCGAGCAAAGACTAATAATGACAATGGACTAAAGTAATAATACGCCAACAAAAAAATACTTGTTAACATTTCATGGTAAAAGAAAAAAAGTCAATCGTAAGACACAAAAGACAAAACCTGATGCATTTTTAAGATGCAAAACAGAAACACATTTTCATAGGATTTAGTTATTTCTATTCAGTTCATATCATAAATGAAACATCTTAATTTAATATTAGTTTTACATAACAAATTTCTTCTCCCCTTAATTATCATAAGTGTCACTGTTACAATTATAGCATGAGCCATACATGTTATAAGAAGCAGCAGATCCCACTATCTCTGTACCTAAAAGGTGGTATGAACAATATATGCACAGCTTGACTACAAACACAACCTTGGCCACAGCAGAACACACAAACTAATAAAGTCTGTGCTATTAGACAAATACTGGTAACAGCTTAAAGGAGGACTGACGATCTCACACTATACTAAAATTGACAGTGTTATTAATTCAGATGAGAAGTCAGGAGTTATTGAACTCACCTGTTGAACACAACACTTCCTAATATACCCGTTGTCCCCGCTCTCCACCGGATCCTTGCGTACGTCTGTCCCACTGTGAAGCATCACTGAGTCTTCACCTCAAAAAGAATAATAAAAAAAAACACATTTTGAAAAAATGACCCAACTCTTCAGGGATCCTGCTCTATCTGATCATCCAATCACAGGTAAGGGTGTTGAAGCTGAAGATCTCCCCCGTGGATGACGAGAAGTGTTTTGTTAGGACCCTTGCACAGTCATCATTCCTTCCTGAAATTTAGCAAATTCAATAATCATGAAACAATAAGGAAAACAATGACGTAAATGGCGTCAAAGTGGAAAAGCGATTCAAGGGGGGAGTAAAAAAAAATATTAAGGTTTGTGTTGAGTGCGTGTCACGGCAAGCCATCATCCATTCACACCGATTGGCAATGATGCAACAAACCATTGGTGGCTGACGGAAAATCGTCAGTAAACAACTGATGCAACAGTCCAGAAAATCGCTTCTGATTCAATTCTGTGTAATGATGAGTAACATGTTACACAAGGTCGACAAGTATCACGGTGTGATGTTTGTCAGCGGGTTTGAATTTGACTGCATTACACTTCAACATCAACCTGTTACTCGTCTCTGTGTCACCTGTGATTTATGAACTTTTAAGCATCAGTAGCAGCAACGAACAGATCAGGATTAATGTTACAGTACAATTGTGATGCGAGTGTTTGAGCATCTTAACGTTGCCACCGGTTGAAACTCGACCCCTGTTTGTTTACGTGTCTGTCAACCTGTTTGTCTCGGTGTCAGGTTCCTGTGAAGCAGAAGAGCGTCGCACAGCATCAGTATCTGCATTCCAGAAAAAGAAAGGTATTAAAAAGTATTCACAGTCTTGTTCAGCTGTTGTTTAATTTGATCAAACTCGTCCTGTGTTACTCCAGGTCCACGCAATCCCAGATGGATGGAAGGATGTTGCACATCATGGGAAGGAAACATGGAAAACTGGCATGTTTGTCAAGGGTCTTGATTTGAAGACAGTCATGTGCAAACATTGGCTAAAGTTATCACGTCACCTGCTCCCATCGATGTATTTTCCACCAGATGGATCAGACCAACCTCACAATTTGGTGAGAACAGCCTTCTGACCTTGATGATGTCGTGGTGGAAAATTGTAGGATGTCATCGAATGATGTTGCTGGGGCCACATGGCAAATTTGGGTGTCCTGCCTCAGCAAAAGATGTCATCTACACATGTGTAAATTTAACATATATACAGTATATATTGTGCCGGTAAGAGTTTGGACCAAATTACACTGTAGTGTCTTGCTGTCCTGGTTCCTCCGAGGGTCTTTCTGTACGGAGTTTCCATGTTTTCCCTGTGTGCACGTGGGTTTTCCCCTGGTACTCCAGGTTTCCTCCCACTGTACAAAAACATGCAGCGATTAATTGGACACCAGTCAATGCAAAAAACATCTCCTGGATGCACAGGGATGTGCACAGTGATGTATCCCGGGGTCATCAGGTTGGTCAGGCCCCAACTCGCAACCCACGGATCAGCCCTCTTCAACCAAAGCCACCTAATGGCTTTCTCTGCAGCTTCACTTGCAGATCGAATGGTCCTCTTCTTCCCTACACTCCTCCACCAGTTAGTGATATCTAGCACATTTCCTCTCATTGGCTTCCTCGATACACTCTGCCTGGGGGAATGTCAGTTCCAGCGTGATCAGCTGTTTTGAGGCCTCAGAGGTGATTATCATGTCTGGCCGGAGTGATATTGTAGCAGCGTGCTGTGGGAACTTCAGCCACTCTCCCAGGTCAGCCTGCAGCTGCCGGTCGGAGGCTGTGTGGAGGAGGCCTGTTATTTCTTTTACCCGTTCTCTGGGTTTCTCTCCAGCTTTAATGAAGGCGACTGCCTTCTTTGGGTTGTGGTGTTGTTTGCTAAGCCAAGAGCCATTAGGGCAGCTGCTGAGGAGATTTTCTAATGAGCCTCTTCCAGAGCAAAGTGGCCAGGAAGGGGTTTGCTGGGCTTTGCAGGGCATCATAGGCCGCTTGCAAAAGGAACCAGAGACGGATAGTGTCTGCCCTCGGGCTGGGACTTGGTGAACTGGGTCTTTGGAAAGTAGCCAAAACCCGCCAACTCTTTGGTGGACTTCTGAATGACAAAAGATCTGTCTTTAACTCTTGTCCACTGCAGACCCTTGTTTATCTTCTCATCAGGTTGAGATGTTTTGAGAGGGGTAGTGAGGCCTTTTAGAGTGTAGAGCGCTACAGGCTGCATCATTAAGTAGGTGGTAGTGGGTGGCACAGTGGCCCAAACCAAAGCATAAACCGACTTTGCAGCTTGCAAATGAATGTTCATCCTGTGAAAATCCAGGCTGCACCATTAGTTGCACCAGGATTTCATTTTTACATGTGTCCTTTATCTCGGATTACACATTACGATCATTTTCTTACATGTAGCAACTTTTTATAAAGCTACAGACTATAAAAAGACAAAATTGGCTGTATTTATTTATTTTTTTTACTCTAGGAAGAGTTTCACTCTCACAGAATGTAGTTTGAGCAGCAAGAAACGTACAATCATAAGTGGGGAAACATACATCAACAGTATATAACTATGTTATGTGCGGACATCCCAGCGGAAACATACAGATTCATTATAAAGCTACAATGCTTTTTTTTTCTCTCTACCACCACCCACTGGAGTAAATATTTCTCATGTAAACTTGTGGATGATGAAATTATTTTTTTTCTACTTTAGTCTAAAGTAAAAGGTTTCCAGGCTTAACCTGGTAAAAAGTCACACTTAGAGGGACAAACTGGGGTTTTTACATCTGTGCTAACATTTAACCTCCTGGTTTCAAACACAAATCACTTCAAAATAAAAATATTTTATAGGAAAAAAAAAATCCATGCAAAGAATCCTCTGTAAAGACACTAGATGTACAACTAGATGTTATTTTTTTGTTATTATTTGCTTTTCTGACATATCAGAACCTCTCCCACACATTTCCGACACATTCGCGGTCGACTTTGTCCTCCTCAGCTCTCTCCTACGTGCAAACTTCTCTCATCTTCCTGCCATCTTCTCCTGTAAGATTTTAACATACTGTTAAAGAAATACACAGAGAGATCGTTCTCAGCTATTCCTTTCTGCGCTTGAATTTAAATACCCCAAACCCCAAAAAGTGAATACCAGGAAAACATTAATAACATTCATTAAAAGGAAGAGAATACTGAATGAATGGAGTTAGAAAGTACCTCATAGTGACTGCAGTCATGTACCGAACTTAAATCATTTTAAACAAAACTATAACTGATCAGGTCACGGCATGTTGATGCAGCTCATGATTACATTTTAAATTGTAGGAATAATTCTAATTTCATCAAAAAACATTTCTCTATCACCCTGTTCCTTTGTGGACCTCAAAAAGTTAAAGTTAAGTATTTGATGCTACCTGTGTGGTGAAGCAGCAGAAGAAAATCAATGTCTGTGGGGCACGAGTGTGGGTGATTTTGCAGATGCTGCAAAAACAAGGGAGTGAGGGGATTTCAGTTTTTTGTTTTGATAGTGTTGCAGTCTTTTCAGCATGGTGTGTGTGCAGGGAGTGGGAAGGCAGCAAGTAAAAAGCCTTTCCACTCTAGGGTCAAGTCTTTTCGGGAGTGTTCACGTCTAGGTAGTGCATTGTTTTGTTCAGGGTTTAGCAGTGGTGACATGTTGCAGTCACGGGTTATGGCGTTTCATGGCTGAAGGTGCGTCACTGCCATGAGAGGTCAGTTGGGTAAAGAAGCGTTGGCTCCACACCAGTGTGGATATGTCACCGTTAGGACATTACGACCGCCATATTAGGCTGTTTGGGTGGAGTGTAATTGATTCAGATGAAGGTAGAGTCCATGGTGCTGGTGTCCTGTGCACTGCGGGCTCGAGCCTCGAAAAGCTGTTTTATCAAAGCTGATTTCTCCTGTTCCAGCTGGGCGATGCGTTCGCTCTTCTCCGTCACCTCCTTCATGAATACAGAAGAAAATCGAGTAAGTATCGCACATGCTCCTGCAGGCTACTGTGATTTCTATCTATAGGGGGTTCGTTGTTGGCGTCGAACCTGAGTGAGAAGTCGGTTCTGGTCCTTCAGCCTCTGCATGGCTTGTGGAGGAGCTGGAGGCTGGGAGCCCCCTGAGAGCGTTGCTGTCGGAGCACCACTGGGAGGAAATGACTGCTGAGAAAGAGGAACATGTAATACATGTAACACCAACAACCAGATATACTTTAATTGTATTGCTCAGGAGTCCTGTAAATTATATTTGTAATAAAAAACAACTTTCTTTGACTCTTTCACAGGTAGTTGTTTTCCTTTACATTATTTAGAGAACCATATTCTGCATTTTCCTTTAGATTAAGCACATCTTAAAGTAACAAAAAATACAGTTTTCCTCTCAGACAGACATGTTTAGTGTGGTACATACAACTTTTGTTTTTCCCATAATTCATCAAGCTATTGCACAATAACAATTATATGAAAGTTACCACTCACCACCCCAGTGCAGGAAATAAGTTCATTAATGCTGTGGTTGACTTCTTGCAGTTTGGGAATGAGAACATTCATACGACTCTGGTTGGTTTCTGTGAAGAACTCCTAACAGGAGAAAGCATTGAGACTAAATGAATCCAACATTGAAGTTTAAGGATGACAATGGCACAAATAGCCAAAAGGAAAAGCAGTTAGAAGGTAGTATTTGGAAAGATCAAGCTCCCTTCAACTTGCCTCATGTTTAGTTTCTATACAACATACTACATTTCCCAGAATGCCTCTGTGAGAAACTGAAGTGAAGCCAACTAAAAAAGGCTTAGACAGTCAATAAGAGGAAGCTGAATCCAAATCAATCAAATTCTTACTGTTGCCTCCACATCACATTTCTCATCATGGGTATTTTAAATCTAGACTACGAACTTTTGTCTCCGATAAAAAAACACATGAAAGCAGGTTGCACCTCCAACAGTTAATATTCTTAGCTAAGACCAGTCTTTAACTCACTGTGCAGTGGGAGCTCTGGCCGACCTGCCGCTGTTTCTCTGCGACATTGTGGATTTGGCCTTGGTACCAGTCTCTGGCCCGCTCCACCACCTCCAGGCCTGCCAGCAGCGTGTCCTTCTCCTGCTCCAGCTCTTTCATTTGCTTCAGCTGTGTGAGTTGAAAGTTAAAAAGGGTAGTAGGGGAATGAAAAGCGGAGACGGGAATGGAGTGAAATTGTGGGAGGAGGAAGAGAAGAAGAAGAAACATTTCTATTAAGAACAGACAACACAGGATTCCACAGAGACCCGACACAATACATTTCCCCCCTGCCGTCGCTGAGAGAGTGTTCAGATTTCTATTAAGAGTAAATCTAATCATTGATACTCTGCTGCTGCCAGCAGTCTGCATGGCAGACAGGCGCACATGTTTCCATGAGGGCATCTGCAGCAAACTCTTTTGTGCTGCTGGAGACAATGGGGCCGTACCAATTGTGCTGCACTCACTCCCATCATGAACAATGTTCAGAGGAGCAATCAGTCCAGCGTCATGGCAACTGCACAGCAACCTAAGAATGGGGTAAACAGTGGACCCACTTCAACTATGGCCACCCTAGTGTGTGTGCGAGTTGTGCTGACCATGCTGTCTATGTGACACACTGCCACAGTGCAGGCCTCATTGCTGGCATTCAGCCACCTGGTGTGTCATCCCTCTTTCCAACCATCACTCCATCCCTACATCCCACATGTAGCTCAGAGCATACCAGTGTTTGTCGCTCATAGCCCAGGATACAAACTATCTAGATGACAACAACATGAAACCTAAATTTAACTCCTGTTAAGCAAAAACCTGATGAGAGAAAGAGAGAGCAAACAGATGGAGTGAGAGAAGGGGCTTTTAGAGAAGGGGGTCAGGGGTCCATGTCTAGAATGAAGTATGACCCAATGTCAGGGTGCATAAATGTGCAGAGGTCCACAGGCAAGAAAACCCACTGTGTAAAAAAAAGAAGAGAAGAGAAAGTAAACAGAGAGAGGCAGAGGAGCTACAAATGGCTGAAAGGTTATGGAAAAGTCTGAGCGTGTCTGTTTGCCTGCACTGCTGAGCATGTGCAGCAACACATGGACAATAACATGACAGCACAATCTGTTTAACAAGAAAAACTCACAAAGAACAACACAAGCCTTTCAAATGCCAATATACAAATCCCAGCAATACAACAGCAGGTGAGCGGCAACAAAGCAAATGCATGAAACTACAGGACAGTTTTTAGGCTGCAGATGACAAATATTTTGGTTTTATTTTATAGCATTGAAAATGTCAGGAAAGAATAAGAAATGCCGAGGTGATGTCTTGAAATTCTCAATTTAGGCCAAACCACAATAAAAAAAAGAAGAGAAAGAAATGTAATTTAGCATTAGAATAAGAAGCAGTAAATTAAAACTAGAAAAAGGTTGGAATTTTTCACAAAACACAAAGCTCTCTTGCATGTCAGCAGCTTAAATGAATTAAATGTTTTTTATATTTTCCAGTTTTCTTTATACTAATTAATAACAGGCTGACAAACAGTTCACACAGTATGCAGTTACTCAACTCACAGTAACACAAAAATGTTGCAAATTCCAACTCTTGTTTGACACATGAGCAAAACACTGTTCTTGATTAAGTTTTGTCAAATCAAATCTCATTCCAGCACAAGTCCACACCCTGCAACTCAACAATTAACACAAATGTGTCTCTTAACACAGACGGATTAACCCTGATCATCACACACAGACATCAAATCCTGAAGGTCCCTCATTACAGCAGCGTCTCCAAGACCAAATTAGTCTTTCTCGACCTCTCTTCAACTTCTCCCCCTCTCGTCCTACTCACCCAGAGGAAAAAGTGCAGGGCCTTGCTGCTGTAAAGACTACTGCTGAGTGGGATGAAGACAGTGGTGTAGGCTGCCCACACAGCTGTCCAGGCTGCTCCGGGCCGACCAAACGAGTCCTCTACTTCTACTCGGCCCTGGGGCCCGACCCGGCTCACTACCATCGGGGCAGCAGTGGGCCTAGTTGGCCTGGGCGGTGGGAGGGACAGAGGGAAGGGGGGGGTAGGAGGACAGAGGCAGGGAGGGTGGGAGAAGGTGGGGAGTCGGTCAATGAGCCTGCTCTGACACAGAGGCCAAGGGGAGAAGAAAGACGGTGACGGCGACACAAGCGGGGAGAGAAGGAGGGAGAGGAGGCGAGCTGGAGAAAATGAGATATGGTGAGGCAAAGGAAGAGACAGGGAGTGAGAGGAGGCATGGGCTCCGGGCTAGAGGTGGGAGGGGCAGAGTGAGGGGGAAGGAAGGGGTAATGCAGGGATGGGAGGGACGTGAGGGGGCCAACTGAAAACAAATGGAGTAAAGCCTCCACTGAAAAACATTTTCCCAGTTCTTTATTAACTGTATACAGTATATTTCTGAATGTCCATTCCTTCGTGGTCTGCAATGTACCTAATAAATCCTACAGAAAATCATCAAAATCTGTCACCCCCAATGTTTTAGCACTGCAAATCAACACAACAAAAAATAAAAACTAAGCTAAAAGTTACTTGGTGGACTCAAGTCAAGTCACTCCTTTCCACAGAGTTACAGATTGTCTCAAACGAATGACTGTTTTCATCAGTGATTAACCCGTCACACCAAGGAAAGGCACAGCACAATATCTCAGAGTCAAAGGTGACGCGAAAATCCTGGGACCCCTTTGTCCAAGCAACAGTCCATAACTCAACGTTATTCAAATGATCATAAAGTAAGCAAACCCAAAGAAGCAGATCAATTCTTGATTATTAAAACCATAAGGGGAACCATTTTATTCAAGTAGATACATCTATTAAAAGTCTCAGCTCTACAAGTTGTAGTACTAGGGTTTTATGTATTTTTTGTATTTTCTACTAATGCTTAAATAGTGCAATATAAAATTATATAAATATTAATATTACTTTTATGCTGAGATGTGTGTGTGCGCGTCTACTTGTATTTGTTTTCCCATAAGGACCTTTTCTGGCATAAACACTGACCTTGTCAGGACCAGTAGTCCTCATGGAACCCAAAACCAGTTCTTAATGAGACAGAACCTAATTTCTGAGGAACTGGTTAGTTCAAGGCTTAACTTTGAATTGTAGGTAATTTAAGTTAAGGTAAGGCTTTGTTTGGGCCGTCTACGTAAATGAGTGTCAATGCTGTGTCCTCAGAAGAATAGCTGTGCAAACCTGTATGTGTGTATGCAGGATACCAACCATTCCATAATCCACTCCGTTGGATATGGTATGCCGCCTCTGCTCGTCCCGACTCCGCCCGTGTCTCCTGGATCCGCCAGTAAACCCAGTTGCAGATTCACTCTGAGATCTTGGTAAACCTGATTTTACAACACCTGCGCAGAAACAAACACACTTTATATCGATTTCGACACAACACTGGAATTACTCACTGCAATCCCTGCATGTTTGTTTACCGCCTGCTGAACATGACTGGAATAACAGTGTAGGGATTACAGACAATCCTTCACGAAATGATCACAGTTTAACTTGTTCAAACATGCATCTTGGAACATATTACACACCGGGCTACAGTTACAACAATTAGTATTGTATTTTTGCCAACTTTTTTGATGATCAGTTAATCAGTATGGTTTGTTTGCTCCTTACTGTAAACTCTACTTCTCTCCTTAGACAAAACAAAGACATTTGAGGGTGTCACAGTGAGGTTTGGAAAACACCACTCAACATTTTTCACAATTGTCTGATGTTTAATGGAACCGACTAATCAATTCACTGTAAAAAGAAAGATAATAATAATGGAAACATCTATCATCACTAATTGCAGCCCTACTCCTGACCACTATAACAGTTATGAAGAAAACAATGTTTAAAAGACAGTGACACTGTCAAAATTTTAAATTCATATTCACACATTTTGTGATTTTTTTAAATCAACAAATGTAAAACAAATAGTACTGAACTCCAAATTCTAGAGACAGATGTTAAAGAAGACTAGAAACTCCAGGAAAATAAAATGTAAAGTTAAGCTGAAATGCATTTGTGTTAACACGGTTTGCCACAGGAGGGAGCTGTACTCTAGAAGACACATACTGAACTACAATGCAGTGATGACACATACTGACATAGCTTTGTTAAACTTGCTCTGTGTGAGATACCCAGTGTTGAAACGCAAAGCGGAAATAATATCTCAAAGACATATTGGCTATCTTGATCTTGTCGTGATCAGACAGAGACGTTAGAAAATGCTTTTATTGAAAGTTGAGTCATATTTGGGCTCCTGCTGGTCACAACGGGGGTGATTCTTTAAATTCATGTTAACATTTCCATCTCCTTTAGCACTATTGTTACCTTTTACAAGCAAAATATTAATCAACATCTTTAATCCTATGTCACAGAACATTCTCCATCTTCTGATGAAAACCATGTGAAATGTTGAAAAGTTCAATAGTAATGGATCCTGTGGTGCGATTGTTGTGTCAGCGACCGTGTCCAAGAATTAGCTGGGAAACCAAACTCTGACATAATTTCCAATTATTCCAAAGAGGCTATACAGTCAAGTGCCCCAGTTCACTTCAACTCTTCTTAAATCTCTGCTCCTGTGTGTGGAGTTTGTACATTTCTATGTGTCCCTTAGCTGTCCAAATTCAAAGTGAAAACTTGGCAACAAGAGTTAGAAAAATGTGGTGATGTCCAGGGTGTTTGGGAGATTTTTGGTGCTGCTTTGATTCGGTGAGTGGAGCTCTGGCCTTTCTGCTGTAATCTGGCCTAATCCAGCAGGGTTTGGCTGCATGTGAGAGATTACAGCATGGAAACTGCTGGTCTGTTTGTCTGTCTCTTTGCACCACAAGTGTACAGACACATTAACATAACACCAACATGTAACTGCTGAGAAGAGCATTTCAAAACTATAGACATTAGTACTCCTACTACAACAAGAGAGTTTTTGCTTCCATTTAGCCATGAGCTCTTTAGTGAGGTTGGCCACTGGTGCTACGTGATCAAATCTGACTCACAGACTCTGCGATTCATCCCAAAAAGTCTTGAGGGTTGTGTGCAGGTAAGGCCACTCAAAAACTTTCACACTGAACTCCGAAAATCTTTAAAGACATCACATTGTGCACAATCATTTTGGGGGTTAATCGATTATTTTCATAATCGATTAATCTGTCAATTATTTTCTCAATTAATCAAGCACTTTTTTGGTCAAAAAATGTCACAAAATGTGGGAAAATGTTGATTAGTGTTTCCCAAACCTCAGCATGATGATGTGCTTGAAGGTCTTGTTTTGTCCACATACCAAGATGAACTGGTTTTAATGATTTAAGGAGGTCATATGGAGAAAAACTCAGATTCATGGATTATCAAAATAGTTGATGATTAATTTAGTAAGCGATTAATAATCAATTAATCGAATGCTTGTTGCGGCCCTAATACAGAAGCATCAATATTCCCTTAGGTCAAACCACACACTTCTTCAAACCAAATGGCACAGAAAAATATGAGAACTTTTCCTTTTGTCTCTCAACTCTGCATTTATCTCTCCATCTCTCTGACTGTGTGAAAACTCAACAGTGTCCTGAATGCAAGTGGCATGAGCAGTGAAAGCCCAGAGGGCTCAACAGGGAGCATTGCTCTTATAGCTCCAGACAGACCTGAATGTATAAAGATCATGTAAACTCAGAACGACTGTGTGTGTGTGTATGTGTGCATATAGGTAATAAGTGAACACATGAACATGAATTACACCTGACCAGTGCCTGTTCCCCACTCAGTTCTCCGTGGCAGAGACAACTCTGCCCTTGCCCCACAAGCCAGATCATCAAGGTGGATAAATCTCTGAAGGAATTTCTGACATGAACTCTGACCTGACCTGCTGTTAACAAGAGCAATTTATTTATCTGGACACCCACGGTGCAGAGGGCCTGGAGCAGAGGGTCTACAACAGGCCTGTTTGAGATAACATGACATGATAGTGATGCCTGAGCACATTGCACATTGTTCTTTATTTGATTGTTCAATATTTTATGCCAATTCAAACCAAATCATAATCTCTGTAACTGTCAGAAAGCTCGCATGTGCAAGTCTTCTACATGTCATTCAGCCCAAGTGAACATGTTATAAAGTGTAATATAATAATAAACTATAAAGAAATAATAAAACACAATGCAAACACTGTGCACCTGAGTGTGTACCACATGGATGAATTATAATACAAGCCTGAGGAACATGGTGGACCACATTCATAAGAATTCAACTCTCTTCAAAGAATTTTCAATGACTCACACATATAAATGAAATAATAGATGAGTATAGTAAACCACATACAAAATGCATTATTATTCATATATCTTGCCATTGCCATTCTAAATATAGGTAATATAGTGTTACATGTTATGAACTACAGTTCCATTCAATTTAGATAAATGACCAACTGATAAGGGGTTATTGTCTCAAGAAAGGCATTGCTCAATTTTAGGTTTAAGGAGGAAAATAAAATGGCAATTGTCAATACTTTCGAAATGCAACACATACCGAAATCATAACAAAAGCATCCTGTCCAAGCCCTTTAAACGTGTAGAAAATGTTTGTCCCACCAGGGAATCTAAACTATTTAAAAAAAAAAATTTAAATACTTTTTGTCCCACTTACCTGGTGCTTGGTTCGGCGGTGACTCCAGAGCAAGCGACTCAGAGGACCTGACCCGTCCCTGCTGAGGCTGTGTCGGTTTAGTAGCATGGTTCTGGTCGGTCCTGAAACATCCTCCCTCCGGTAGTATGGGAATCCGCTCCAAACTCCGTCCGGACCTCTCAAAGCCTGCGTTGTTGTACCTCGCAGGTCCACATGCGGGACCTCCGGGCCCCTCCTCCGGCCTGACCCGGCTCTGGAGCGAAGACGCCCGGTTCTGCTGCTGCTGGGTGTTGGAAACATTACTCGGACCCAAGGGACGGACCTTGATCTCAACCCGGGTCCCTCCACCACATGCGGACAGTGGTGCGTGTTTCTGTTGCGGGTTCTCAGCAGCCTCTGCTTTGAAGTGGGAGTTGTTCTCCGGGTTGAGCATGGAGTACCGCAGGCCCGCAACAAACCGCTCAAAGGTGAGGCAGCCATGCGGCGGAGTGACCCTCCTGAGGCAGCCCAGCACCCCGCCGGGCAGGTCCCGGGTGTCTGCGCCCTGCCAGCGGCTCTCAATCTCCGAAATGTGCACATAGCCTCGTCCAGCATCATCCAAAATGTCAAAGAGTGTCCTCAGACTGTGGAGGAAAGCTTTGGGAAGGCCATGTGTTGAGTACTCCGTCCCCTTTGGCTGCATTTTGGCACTTCTAAAACTCTCTGTTTTGCCCTGAAAGGCTTCTTTTCTCGTCCCAGTTCTGCCGTAAATCGCCGACGTCCCGTTCAGTTTGCACCCGCGGTCAGTCGCTATCAAAGCCATGGAGGAACCGAACCAATCAATCAAAACACTAGAACCCAAGTAGGTTAACTTAATGTAAACGTAAATATGAGCGTGTACAGTAATAGTACGTGAATAAATAAGTGTTCCCCGCAGTCCAGAGAGGAAAAACACATCTAAAAGTTGATTTTTAAAACGTCTAACTTTCACAGTTTTGGGAGTCTACCTTACACACACACATTCCTGCTCTCTCCTCTCGCTGCTGCTGCTGTTGCTGCATACTTTTCCACTTTTCCTTCTTCTGCCGAGGACCGCCCTTCAAACGGCTGTGCGCGAGAGTCCCGGTAGCAGCCATTGGCCGCGGTGTGCACGAGCTCAGCGCTGATTGGCGGAGAGCTGAGGTAGAGTCCAGTTTGAGTTGTGCTTTTGTTATGAGTGACGCGGCGCAGAGACGTTAATATTCATAAAGAGTGGGCATTTTAATACACAGCACCACCTCCTCCCTTAATGAGAAAAAGCTGCATTAACTATCACCTTACAGGCTCCGCCCACTAACACACGCAATCCCTTTGTTTCACCTCAACTTTTTGACTGTGTGATGAAAGGAAAAAGGCCAAGATTTCTCAAAGTTTATCCTCAAACAAACACAGTTTGCCTAAAGCAAGGGTCTGCAACCTGTGACACTTAAAATGCACTCATGTGTAAATGGAAAAAGTACACATTTGGAGTCCTGTCCATCTTTGGATCCGCATACCTTTATGCCAGGCGGGTTTTCTCAAGCATGAATTACATACAATCCAAATATTGCTTCATTTATTTCAAAGTGGGTTCATTTTAAT
Source organism: Solea senegalensis (assembly GCF_019176455.1). Taxonomy (NCBI): domain Eukaryota; kingdom Metazoa; phylum Chordata; class Actinopteri; order Pleuronectiformes; family Soleidae; genus Solea; species Solea senegalensis. Next base: position 9,972,122 of record NC_058040.1, on the reverse strand, counting down.
TTCATTCATTTGCCACAAAAAATGGAAGCTCTAGGTCTACATAATTCTGTGTTTTATTATTTTTTTTCTGCACTTTATAAAAGGTTGGGCATAAACAGCAATAAAACTACGGTGCTTTTATCCATCCATCGCTTTATCCTAGTAAAACCTTTACACGTATTATTATTTTTATTTAATGGGTCAAATAGGTTTTGCGGCTCCATATTCATTTTTATTTAGGTGGTATTTATAATGGCTCTTTTCATCCTAAAGGTGGCCAAAAGACATTTTTAGTTTTCATGTATTCATGTTTATTGTATTTAAACAACAATTGAACTAAAAAACATGATACAACATGATCTAAACATGATGCAGTGTTATGTCCATCACAGGGTCAACATACAGAGATGAATAACTATGTTTTTTGGGACACATGGGAGGAAACCAGCAACCTTCTTGCTATGAGGCAACAGTGGAAGCCACGTGCTCCACTGTGTGGCCTTTTCCATGTTATTGATTTATTGCTAGTCTGTCATATCAAGTGGCTTGATAGGACTATAGAGTTGCCATTTGTATCAGCTGGTCATCATTGTCCATGCACAAACTCTTGCATTGGTACGGTTTCATTTAAAAAAAATATTACGTTCACTTTGACTGTCTGTCCGCACAGAGCTTAGCAAAAAGGCATTTTCCAACTCTGCCCCTCGGGTTGTCTGCCTGATTCCCTGAGAGGATTTTAAAATGATTGTATAATTTGGGCTGAATGACATATTTGGGAATTTGCTCCTGGTTCTAGTATTTTAATTTGTTTTTTGGGTTGTCTGTAATTCTGTGTTATACTGTTATGTTGTTGTTGACATGAATCCCTGTGTCTCAATGGGATGACCTGTATAAATAAAGGTTACATTAAAAAGAAAATGCAATGACCTTTTAAACATATTATGTTACACATACACTGTATAACTTCATGCTGGAATTAAAGATTATGTGCTGTGGTGAATATTTTGTACCTAATAATTATTGATCTGGTCACACTTTTCAAAAATAGCCCTGACCTGTGTTCCTGACCCTTCTCTCTGAACTCACACCCTGCCCTCACAATTCAAATCCTACCCCACATCCACAGTCAAAACAAATTGCTGCCATTTCTCACACATCAGTGGCACTTTTTTCTGTTTCTCCCTTTTCAACAATGAGTCATGAAGCGAAACTTCCAGTCATTGCACAGGCCCGTGTTTATCTGTGGCCTGCTCAGACATGAACTCGCCCGTCCCATCATCGCGAGCACCAACGTACGCAGTGATGAATGATGAAGATACTGTCACTCTGTCACAAAGGACTCCCTGTAATGTCCTTGCCTGCATGTTTATCAGTCCCACTGTACAGAGGCTGGAAAACAGAACACAGAATCAGTGAAATAATCAATCACCAAAGCAAACACATGTCCCCCACCCTTTGACTGTCACTCACACACCAGTTGTTAACTCATTACTTTGAGGGAAATGATTTTGACTTTGGGCAAGAGAGCAGGCTCAAATGCTCAAATACCTAATAATACATGTTCAGAGAATAGATTGTTACACAGGCGTGGTTTTGTTCGTTCCAAATGAGTTTGTTATCTGACTTTTTTTAGACTTTGACGGCATTTCAGGCTCGATTGTTATATGAGCAAAGAAAGGCTAACTGTAAGGGAAAGGGGAGAAACACGCACAGGTTTTTGCAGCAATTCTTCTGAGGACACTGCACTGATTTCCATTCTTTTGGACCGACTAAACAAAGCATTAGCCCTGACCTTAACCATCACAACTGAGTGCCTAACCCTAATCCTAAAACCAAGTCTGAACACCAAAAAAGCCCTTTAAAGATGTGAGGACCAGCCAACATGCGCTCACTTTCCCAAACTGTCCTCACTCCGTATGGTTTATACAATTTTTTTGTCCTCACAAAGCAACAAATACAAGAACACACACACAGTCCAGTTACAGCTCAGCTCAGTGTGATCTTTTAACTAACAGTGTTAGACAAATGCACACACTCCTGCACCGCTGTTCTCTCTTTCTCATGCTGCCACGCACATACATTGCCTCTGCAACAACACCCACACACCATCTCTGTCTGAGATAGGATTTAATAACCATGCCAAGTGGTCGCTAATCATCCCAGCAATGGTCTTGTTCGTATCACTGGTCATTTTACTTCAGCTCCAGTTCCCAGATATTTCCGTCATGAAACACACTCAGTCTTTTCTCTCATTTTCGCCCGTTTGCTCGCCGTTTCCCTCTAAGTCCTTCCCTCCAGCTGCATCAATGTGCATGTGACAAAGGATCTGAGAGCTTATTCAATTCATGAAGCTCTTTTTTCCACAGAAAGAGACTTCAAATCCTGCAAATCCAGGAGGTGTTAAATCATTTGAATGACAGTCAGGGGGAGGACGAGAGTGAGAGGAAGCAAAAGAAGGATAGAATTACACTGCAGAGAAGTGGAAAGAAGAAATATATCTTAAGCCAAAGTCAAAATCATCTCTTATTCACATTCCCTTTACTATGAGAAATCCCCTCCCTTCTTCACTCTCCAGTGTGAGCTTGTGAGCTCTAAGAATTCCTTTGACTTGTTCTTTGCCTGGACTTTGGTCAGTTCATTCATTCAAGGTGGTAAAGTACGCTTGAAAGACTCTATTGTTTCAGTGGCCTGCACTGCATGGTGCAGAATTTATGTTTCTAAAACCTTATTGTACAAACTAGTTCAGCCACGCAAACAGCAGAGCGTAGTCATATTTATTTATTTTGTAGAAAACACATGCATTCAAATAAATGTTGTTTTTTGTCTTGTCTTTTGGAAGGGATGAGTTTTGCACCTGGACATGTATGCCATGCTTGTATTCATGGTCATTATATTGAGCAGTGTTGAAATAAGCATCCGCGACCTTCATGTGGAGGATAAAGCGGTAGACAGTGGATGGATGGAAATAGGCATGTACTTACATTTTTCTGAGTTTTTTGTTGGATTATATTTGCTCCACTGAAACCACTGGCAGTCCCGTCCAGCGACCTGGTACGAGAATATGAAATACTGGTAGTTATATATAAGTGGTATGCATACAGTGGCAGCTCTAATCCTATAGCTGAGGTATGGGTGACTGACTCACTGCCTCTATCCTGAAAACAGGATAATGATTTTGAAACATACATTAGATTAGGGATGCTAAAATGTCACTTGATCATTTATGTACCACAGCTTTGGTTTGACTTTGTTTTTTGATAAACAGCCACTACACCAATACAGATAATTCCTTAAATGTAAATAATTCCTGACCTCCGAGTCTGTGAAATTGAAAAGCACCACACACTTAAATAAATGATCTTAAATGAAAAAAGAATCTTCAAAGAAGTATATTAAAGAAATAAAAATTCAGGAGTTTCTTATTTTTATGGTCAGAAATAAACAATTTATCACCAGCATAGTACATTTTCTGGGAAGATTCAATTATATACAGCATACACATGTTTTGTTTTGTGACCATGTTCAGTCCATCACATCGCCATATTTTGTTTCCCCAGGTGTCTTCGATTCTTCTGGTTTTGGCTCTGAAACAAACACAGAGAAAATGACATGTTAGGCACAGAAGTCTACAGTGTGTCTTCAATTCATTTATCATGACTGAAGAGCAGAGCTGCTGTAGCTATATCCGTTTGAATAGGAAGGACCCGGGATGAAATATTGATAAATAAATGCTCTAAAAGACTTTAATAAACCAACAATTTTGTAATTTTCCAATATGGTTCCGTAAAAAGAAGTGAGCAGATTGTTGAAGTGAGCAGATTGTTGTACTCACGCAGTTGTGGAGATCTGTCTGGGATTTTTCCTGTTTCCAGCAACAGCCAGAGATCTGAGCATTTCTGACTTTCCCGGCGAGTCACTGCATAACTGCCCACTGAGGACGCAACTGAGAGAGGAGAGAGGGGAACTTACAGAGGCTGCAGCATTACCATCCCTTATATACTCAGCATAAACACATTTAGTCTTGTTAGTGTCTCTTTAAAAACTCATGTTTCACTCCTCACCTACTGAAATGAACAGGTTCCACTGAAGAGGATAAGGAAGCCTCCTCTGTAATGCCCACTGAAGGGCAAATAAACCAGTCGCTCCTACAAACATAGCACTTGGTTGTTATATAGACACATCCAGCAGCCAGAATGAACATCATCAAACTCAGTATAACTACTGATTCATATTTTCAGAAGCTTTTTGTGTGCATGTAATGTGTGAATACGCTCCATCAAGGGTGCACTTTATGGCAGACAGAGAAAACAAAACTGGAGAGAGGACTGTCTTACAAATGTAAGATAGACAGAAAGGAAAATAAATATTTTGACAAAGAACTTGCAGACAATAACCCAGCAAACAGAAAGTCAACTAGTTTTTCAAATAGAGTATTGTCATCCAATTGGGTACAAGTATGTAGTAATAAGTAAATAACATATTTTTAATATTAAAACATAAACATAAGAGCATGTTCTGTTATATCCAGTGTTATAATACAATGTATTTACATTCTGCTTTGATTGATATCTAAAGTAGAGAACAGCTCCCTCCTGTGGTGAACATTGAATAAAAATAAGTTTTCTCTGTAAATTCACACATTTTTTATCTATAGTCATTGGGCCATTCAATTTATTAACATTCAATTGGATATTTGATCAGATGATTCTGATTTCACTGATTTAGAAACACTGGACCAAAGTGTATGATATTTTGTTTTTTAAATCAAATATGATGTGTTAGTAACGGCATCAGAATCAGAATCAGAATAGCCTTTATTGTCGTTATTTTGTGGACAACGAAATTTGGGTGCCACTCCCTTGGTGCAAAATACAAATATATAAATAACAATTTTAAAAGAGAAAATAGAAATATTAACAATAAAATAAGAATAAGAAATTTTGTTTACATTTTTTCCAGAAACTATGACTATGTATAAATTAACATAAGATAACAAAATATAGAAGCAAGACCGGTGTAAAAACAGAAAAAAAAGAAGGCACTTTAAAAGAGGTGGTAATCATACCATAATAGCTGTTACTTCTACTGTGACTGACAGTGAGAATTTGTAAAAAAAGAACCAGCACTTACCAAGGACAAAGGCACCTGTCCCCTTCATGAAGGCACGAGACTGACAAGCAGCATAACTCTCCAAACCCTGAAACCAAATTGTGACATTCATTTTTACCGCTAAAATATGTTAATGCTGTTTTTTTACATACATTACAAAGGTGTCTCGGTGTGGGGGAGAGCCTAAATCTCAGTGTACTGTGACATTAGCAGGTTGCACGGATACAAGGGTAAAGACACAAAATAAGAAGTAAAACACAAACAACTCACCGGGTGTTTGGCGACTAGAGCGTCGTCCACTCTCCTGATACCGAGATTCACCATTTTGTCGGCTTTTTCTTAAGCTTAAAGTCTTGGAACAGAGAAATCACATTGCCTTTCAAAGCCTGTCAGTGGGTTGTGTTCATTACACAAAACCAAAACACTGCTGTTACGAACAACACTTCCGTGTGCCAAACAAGGAAGACACGTCAAAAGAGTAGATCTGTGGTTTGTCCAAAAACAACAGCGACATCTAAGAGAATAGAGGCAGTACTGCAGGTACGACAAGCGAAATTTTGAGGTCTTCAGGTGTTAAAATACACATTAACCATAACAAGAATATATATATTCACATATATACAATAATAATAACATAATAATAATAATACTGTTGATACTACGGATTAGGGCCACATGTACAAAAAACATTTGGAAACAAAATAACTGCTTGACTTCTGAGATAAAAGTCAGAATTCTGTGAAAAAGTCTGAATTTTGTGAAAACAGTCTAATTCTGAGATTAAAGTCATACTTCTGATTTTCTGAGAAATCTAAGAAATAAATCATAATTCTGAGATTAAAATCAGAATTATGACTTTTCTCAAGTCTTTTTCTATTTCTTTAATGTTTGTTTCACATCCTCTTCTACAATTAATCTAAATGTAAGGTTTACATTTTCAGATTAATTCTTCAGTTTTGTATTACATTTTGTAACAACATAAATAAAATAAATTAAACATATATATTTGTACACAAACACATTTAAAAACAGATTTACATAGTATTTATTATGTGCCGTGTACATAATGTAAGTTAAAACACTCACACAGGCTGATATAATCTGATGAGGACATGAGTGATACATTAGAAACTGCTCTTTTGTCCAATCAGTGAGATGAAATTCATATTCTCCACACATTTTCCCACAGGGGCGTTAGCAGTACACAATGCCACTTGTTTATTTTGTTTTATCACTCTACTTATGAATGAATCCATAACTGGCTTCAACAGTAGCGTCAGATATAAGCTGGTGACCTGTCTTTGTGTCAGTTCAGCATAGATTTAAGGCCGACCTCTGTGACCCCTCTGGTGAACTTTGACTCCACAGTGATTTGGCCAGAAGTAGAAGAAGAAGAGACAGCTGGAGAGAAGAAATCCAACTACCGCTGAGACACAAGTAACAACACAGAAGCTTAAATTACCAGATTGAGCAGCTCAACATCTGTTATTTGTTACATAAAGAGACAGACACATTGATGCATGCGCTTCAGAGATAAAAGAGATGACACCACAGATTTATAAAGCATGTAAGTCACCATCAGTGATGGAGTTAATCTGACTCAGGAGCCTGATAAAAGTCCAGTGTGAGATTTAGGACCAAAACTGAATACACATCATCTGCCGAAGGAAGGTCCACTCACCTTCAATGTATATTTGGTATATTGTGGTGGTTACGAAGTAGCGTAAGTTTTAGGATTTTATAATAACTATAAATGAAAGTGGTAACTTGGCTAATTTACAACTTTGATACAAACACAATGTAACAGGAAAATACAACCAATTAACACAGTAATTGAATGAAAGCAGATTATAATTAAAACTCGAGAAAATCTCCTAAGTCATAAGTCATAAATACCCTGATTTGAGGTTTTTAAGGCATTTATACACCATACTATAAACACTACTTTAATTTAGCATTTTACCACATTTTATGATGCTATTTTTTTGGCATTTCATAAAATATATGACTATACAGTGGCACTGTGTTATTCACTGTGTTAATATGTAATTTTCAGGCCTTTTTATTACATAGTGTTCTGTATCTGTCTTGTCACTTTTACAACACACAGTATGACCAGTTGGTATTTTTACCATGGCAATATTAATTCACATTCTATGATGGCCTTTTTAGGCATTTCATAGGCTCCTGTGGTGTTTATGTAACTTAAAACATGCATTTTTACTATACTTTTCAGTTGATTTAGTTGATTAAAAACATTTCACTTCAATTTGTTATATATAGCAAAATTAATATTTATATTATTGTCAGGCTTTTATTAAAATTAAGCAGCAGCCATATCAAAAAAATCATCAACAGGTTGGTGATTTTAGTTTCCACTGATGTATATAACATTTTTTGTCAATGAATCAATACATTAAAAGTTTTAGATAGAATATTTCTTTTACAAGTTTTTATGTGCTATTGAGGCGTTTCCTTGCTGGACTCTCTATATAGTGCACTTTTCTAGCAGAGATTTGACTTTAACATGGTTTTAGTTCTCACACCTACACTCACTCAACTCCAAATACTGAGGTTTCATTTTATTTATTATCATTTTACATTGGAAAAGCAACGGTCAGTTATCCCCAACTGTACTTCCATTCACATATTGTAGCTCTTTATTTCTAGGGTGATTAATGCGTATATTCTTACAAAACAAAACAAAAAAAAAAGATTTCAGACACAATCTGTACACTTTGTCCAAATCACGCCCCTCCTGTAAACCCATCTTTGACAAAAATGCTAACACGGTAGCCAAGTTTTAGTGCAGTGTTGAAAACCCGTTGACACACATATACAAAAGAAACAATCAACAAGTCGCATGTGCGTGTGTGAATTACATGCAGATAGGGCTGAAACAAGCGATCGATTGTTGATGATTATCAATTCATGAGTTTGAGTGACTTTAAAACTGAATACTTTGGAGTGTGGACAAAACATGACATTTGAGAATGTCATTATTTCAAAGGTTTGGGAAACACCGATCAACATTTTAACACTTTCTGATGTTTTTATGGACCAACCGACGACCTGATTTATCGATAACATGAAAGACAGATCGATGGATAGTGAAAGTAATCGTTAGTTGCAGCCCTACATGCGTAATAAGTGTCTGGGCTCCTCAGCTACAGACACAGGAGGACATGTCAAAGAAGGTGATCACCGAGAGTAATACAAGGAAGGCAGGCTATTAAAGAAAACCGACTTGGAACAATTTCACTGTCGTGTTTTAGGAAAAAAAAATAGCTGGAAACTGTTCTGTCCAGACAACCAACAATATTGAAAACTACGGGTGTAATTCAAGTTTCACACTCCAAGGCGTCTCTTGTGTGGAAGATTTTAGTGACCATGAAGGTGTGCAGTGTTTACATAGAACATCTGGAAGGGAAAACAGTGAGGATTCATTCATCCACTCCTTTTCATTCAGAATCACAAAAGGACAAATAAAACAAGTGAGAGAGGTGAAATTTACCCTCCTCGCCTTAAAAAGATGAGACAGCAAGGTCGCACACTGTCCACCATTCGTCACATCAGCCTTCAAATATCAAACAGGACAAAAGCAAGTTTCACAATCAAAGGGTTTTAAATAAATATAGCTCCATTGATAGAATTTTCTTCAAAAAAATAACCTTAAGAGTAAACCCCCGCATAAGAAAACACCCCGCCCCTACCCAGCCTCCACACCACAAACCTGCAGATGTGAATTAAAAACAAAAAATACAGTTAAGAAGACAAGCATGTGTTAAAACCCCAGCTAAGTGAGGACTGACTGGAGGGATTCACACCAGATCAACCAGTACCAAACCACAGAGGAAGAGCACACTTTGGTAAAGACAATTTCCTCCATGTTGTTTCCATAGAAAGCGCTTTCAATTTTTCCCCATCATAACAAAACTCTACTAAAGTACCAAATAAACCAGGGACAATGTCTTTAATAAATGAACTGCAAAAATTGTTCTAATACTTTTGGCATTGAAAATCGTACTACATCTTAAGTGGCAAAACAGGCTAGAATAAATTGATTCGAAATAATTAATGGGTCAAGAATGCTAGAAAAAAAATAAAGCCTTTACTTGGCAACTACTTTATTACAGAACAGTGAAAATTTGTAACCCACCAGTTTATGATTAAATATGAAATTTAAAAGTGTGGAATATGGCCCCATAAGAACAGAACATTAATCTAACCCATTACCCATGTTAACCATTTCAACGTCCTTCAGTACATATTGGCAGAACACTCACACACACACAAGCACACATATATACACACATGCACACACACACACACACACACACCCACCCACACAACCACACACAATACTGGTAGTGAGGTTCAATCAGTGAAATCTATTTAATGTGTGTCTTGGCTGGCTGCATGGTGAGGACGACAGACAATGAGGCGGCGTGGGTGCTGATGACCATGAAGACGGCAGCCATGCACACCAGCGAGGTCAGAGAGGGAGCAATACAGTGAAAAGGTCCATGTCCAATTGTACCAGCTCAACGACTGGTACTGTAGCCCCTGGGTCCCCTCCCCCTTCCCCCGGTAAGGTACATCGTCACCACACCCAGCAGCCCGGTGGAGGAACACAAGTGGATGACGAAAACTGTCCCATGTTCAAACTGTGGTCCAGAGCAGCATGTCCAGTCTGTCAACAAGACAACTCCCACCCTCCCCTCCCCCACATACAAAACCATAGCAGCAGGTAGATCTCAAGGGTCTGCCTCCTCGAGAAAAACAAAACAAAACACAAAAACAAACAAAATAATAATTATTATAATAATAATAACAATAATAATAATAATAATAATAATAATAGTACACTTTTCCCGTCATCAAAATGAAAAGCAAGCTATGGAGAACTACCAGTTCTGGGAAGTGGCAGATGTCTTTTTGCTTAATTCTCCCTCCTCTGTCTTCTTTACCTCCCCCAAATCCAATAGATTAAGCAACATTGTCCTCTGTTGTTAAGTCTCTCCTCAGCAAATTTTCCCCATTTTGCACTTCATACCCCTCCATACTCCTTCCATCCTCTCCCAGGTGAGGATGAAGGCGGATCATCGTTCGGGCTCCGACTCCAGGGCCAGCACTCGCTTGCGCTCGCGGCACTGCTTCTTGTGGGCGGGCCAGTCCCTCTGCTGGCACTGGGAGCCACAGTAACGCGCCACCTGGCAGCGACCACAGATGTTGAACTCCCGCAGCTGTGGAAAGATGAGGAGCAAAGTCACTGTTGGTGCTGCCATTCATACTATTAAATGCTGTGTTACTGTGGAAAGAATGTCAACTGGACAAAAAAAAAAAAACTTCTGAGAGGTCATAACTTTTGTTTAAACCTAAAGCAAACTTTGATTTATTATTTTCTATACTAAAACAAGGAGGAACGTTAACAATGATTACATTTTAATTGGCATAGAACAATCAAGCCATGGCAATTTGGTAATTGTGTTGTATCCAATTGTAATTTTGGTTTGAAAACAAAAGTGAGAAGCCTTTGTTTAATATACAGCACAACTGCTTAAACATGAAAAACAACAGTCACAGAACATACCCTCCTCTCAATGAGTGAACAGGGAGGATAATGACACTCGTAGTAGGTACAAGAGCACTCCTCTTCCTCCACCAGCTCCCCGTTAGCGTTGTAGTAGCGTGTGCGGCTTAGCTCCAGATACTGCTCCTCCACCGGGTCAGCCGGCACCTGCTGGATGGCCAGCCAGTACAGGGACTGCTCTCTGGACACACGAGAAGAAGAAATATTACATCAAAATGTATAGTACATCTGTGACTTTTGAGTCCCACTTCTCTATTCTTCTAATAACTTCTAATTTGTATTTCTCAGCACAATCTTTTCCTCAGGCACAAGCCAACTTGGGGCCCACTCTATTGATAAATGTTATGTTTCTTACCTTTGCTTGCTAGAAATCTCTTCTGGCTTGGGGCTCCAGCCCACTGGCACCAGTCGTAGATTGTCTAGCCTGTTGTCCACCGTTACAGAGTTGATGTGAATGACTTGAAAACTGGGTGCAATGCCTCCTCTGTGTTTCTCCCTGTTTCATGACATGTATCCAGGTCAGAAGTGCAACCATTTATAAAATGACATGAGTCGAACTTAATAATATAACAATGGTGTGATTGGCTAGCAAGACCACATAGCTTCAAAGAATAGTTCAGTTTGTCTTAAAGTGTAGCCGTGTGAAAGGTTCTGGCACATTATCAACATTGATTTTGCACAGCATGCAGTTTGTGAATTGCTCACATGCACCAAAGCCCATAGAGAAAATCAGGCGGTGCGTTTACATGCATGTTAAAAGTCCAATTTTAGTCAGACTAAGACAATTATTTATTAAATTTTTTTAATGTCATGTAAACACATAACTAAAATCGAACTGGACTAACATACTCGGATATAATATAAAGGTCAACAGGAAACTTATTCTATAAGCACTGACTTAGAGAAAGATAGAGCGCCACTTGTGGAGGTGGAGTCAACGCTCTCTGCCTCAGCAAGTTATCCAATTGCCTGTCTTAGTCTGACTTCAGCCTTGATTACACTGTGCATATAAATGTACCGAGTGACGTCACATCATCACAAAGCAGTTTGTTGATCCCTGCAAAACCTCACACACACACACCTCAAAACTGTTCCTTTAACGCTGTGCAGTCACACTAGTCAACCACACCACTGCTGGATTCTAAACATTCTCATTAAAAATATCAACAGCTCATTTTAAAAGCAACACAATATGATACTATGCAAACATCATCATTCACTCCAATCACAAGTCAAAAACACACATCACTTGTCCATTCAACCAGCATATTTTTGAGGAATCGGTGTATTGTGAAGCTTTACACTTAGTAAATAAGTTATTTAGAGGGGTTAGTGTAGGGTCAGCAACAGTTATGGGTCTACTGGTCGTATCCTGCCCCATACAGAATCAAGAATCACGATATATCGTCATTAATATTGGTATCGGCCGATGTTCGTAATTTTTTAACATATCGGCATCGGTCCAATTAGTAAAACTGCGCCGATTTTAACAACCAATGTTTATACCCATCTAATTGCTGTTTGTGTAAGTGTCAGAGGCCATGCGTGTGTCAGTGACGCAAGCGCAGCACAAGGTGTGCGTGTGTGTCTGTGTGTGTGTGTGTTGAGGAGAGAATGTCAGCGGTGTGGGCGATTTTTCAGGGTGTCAATAGAAGATACGCGAAAAGCATTATGCAACACTTGCAAAGTAATGCGAGGAGGGTTCCGCGTCAAGTCATTCAATACCACAAATTTGATTATGTCATTTGAAAAACCGCCACCCAGACGTACACAAACAACGGCAGGAAGCTAACGCTAGTAACATTAGGCAGCAGACAAAAAAGAAAGCAGCGCAGCTGGGACTCGACCAAAGGAAGACATTGGCCAGGGCAATAACGATCAAGGTAATGGAAATGATTGCTCTTGACGACCAGCCGAGGGCTCCGAAGGTTGATAGAGCATATTGAACCCCGCAACAACCTGCCAAGTCGGCGCTACTTTTCCAATGTTTTGCATTTGAATAAATATCTGGTTGCCATGAATACTGGCAAGTTTGATAAAGTATTTTAACATGTTTTTTTTATTATGGCAGCTCTTAGTAGAGCTTGTCAGGTATTGTTTCTCATACCTGTGGTGTAAATAATAAATAAAGGAAGACATTCACATAAATTCAGCTTGCATGATTTTCATTCTGTACAAACTTTTATCATCTCAGAAACTTTTTTTTAAAACATATATCGATATCGGCCATAGCAGCAATATTAATATCGGTATCGGTGGAAATAGTCATATCGGTTTATTCTAAAGATGTTTGATCACAAAGAAATTACTTACCAAAGCAACTCATGCAGCGGCCTCCCTGCCCAGCGGCCTTTACCAATGTCAAAAGCATAAGCGAAGATCTTAGCTCCATTACCATCAGCATCGACCTCCATGCGTGCCTGGGATTTGAACAATGCAATGGTTTTATTATATGAACAATCAGCAAAGCAATGACAACCATAACTCACTCATGAATGAATTTACCTCAAAGGCATAGTTTTCCACCAGTGGTATGTCCTGCTCATCAATTAGAGTGTATTTTGTCTGAAATTGAAAAAGCAAATTCACAAACTCAAATCAATGACATTTACTGGAGCAACAATTTTATAGCAACAAACAAATCTTTGTCAGAAATGTGAACCTGAAACGGCCAATAAAGAGCCTGAATATATAAACTCAAATACCTCATAATACAAACAATGTGCCACATTTGTCTTCTCATCAATGATCTCAGCTTCAGACATTAAGAAAATAGGTCAGTAGACTGAAATGTTAAGATGATTCAAACCTTAATTCAAGGTTAATTAGCTATTTCTCCAGTAAGTTAAAGTGCACTTCTTTGAGCATAACAGTAATTTGTGCTGCCAGTTCCTTATTTACAACTGGATGTGTAAAAACGAGGGTTTCATAACAAATATTAACATAAAATGTTTTTTTTTTTTTTTTTTAAAGCAACAGCTAATGTCAACCTTTATAGAGCTACATGGGCATCGTCAGTGGGTGGGACACTGTCGCCCCACGCTTCCACGAGCAATGAAACGGTTGTTGTAGACAAACATGCAATGTGAAGCTCTAGTGTCGGACAATTGTGTGGATTTTCAACCGCCAGCGTGGAAAGGAGAAGCGTGACAGCCGAGTGGAATACTGTCATTCAGCAGGTGGGCGAACTGAGCGGTCTGCACCGTTTATCCAGAGCGTGAGAGTCTTGTGACACCAGCAGCCAGGAGCGATTCTTTATCCACATTAATGAACAGCTCCGTGGCTGAATCACAATAAACTACAAAATCTAAAAATAATAATAATTTGCATGCACAGCTGTGGTTAAGACTGTGCTGTTATATCGGTGCTTTGTCACGTTGCACAAAATAATCAGTTTATACACAGTTACATGCCGACGGCTTCCTCATGAGCGGACCGTGTAATCCAAACAGCAGCTAGCGCGGCACTGCTAACTCAGCCCCCCGACAGCTAACGTGAGCCGTTGTTGACAAGAAGCCACCAGCGCTCTGTGTTTGAACAACACCCGACACCGACACCGACATAGAAGTCACTGCGAGGCTTCATTTTTGGCGTTACTTCATCGTTTAATGATGGCTCACAGCTATCCAATCCTGCTACATGCTAGTTTGCGTTAGCTGCTCCGCAAGCCTGTGTGGCAGTAGATGCACAGAAAACCAGTATGGCTCGGCACGGTCGGCTTTTATAATTCGCTCAAAATTACAGCTAAAATGGGCAAATGTGAGATAGTGCCGTCGGTTAATGCATGCCAACCGGTTGCTGAGTAGACTAATGGCTGGTCAATGTATCTACTTGTGTTTTTCCAGCGTATTCTGTGATCCCGCGGGCCCTCCCCCGGCCGCACATGGCAGCCGTGGAATCAAGCTCACCTTCCCGGCCACACGGCCAAGCCGTACGATCCCGAGCTTAAAATCCGACATCAGGAGGATGGAGGGTGACGAACGAGAGGCGTGGGGTCCAACCTGAGGGTTAGTGTGGTGTATAACTCGCCGGGGCGGCCCCTTATTCCCCAATACCAGCTTGAGTCCACTGGTTGGGTGTTCGGGATGACTCCGAGCGGCAGCCCAGCCTCGGTGACACACACATACACCGCTGCTGCTGCTGCTGGCGCAGGAGAACCGAGTGAGCTGCTGGGGGCGGGGTCACATGAGCCGCTCACCTCACTGTCCAATCACAATGCACGTTCTCTTTTCCTTGACGGTGGACGCAGGATCACACTGTCCAATAGAAAACGAGTATCTCTGTTACACTCGCTACGTCATCACACTCTCGTGACTATTTCCATTCACGTTCCCGCGAAATGTTTGAGGCGTCGTCGCTAAATGTTAACCGGTGTGTTGGTTTATGACGTTTATCACGAAAATAAGCTTGATGCAGACTATTGGCTACGCCATGCATCTAAATCTGCTATACTGCTTTACACTAATGTAAATAATCAATCAATCAATCAATCAATAAATCAATCAATAAATACATAAACGTGTGCAAAATGTATGTTCTCTAGTTGTTGATTTTGTTGTATATGTGTATGCATCTATGTTTTAAGATTATTGCCTGTAACATGTTCTTCATTTGTACATTGTGTCGTCATTGACTACCTGTGAAGGTATGGATATTACATTATTTTTAGTTCGACTTATTGCCAGCAATTTAAAGTAATTTTAACTGGAATGGTTTTGAGATAAAACATTTCCGCCCTTTAAAATAAGTAAAATCACACATACCATATGGACTATATGTAAACTTTTAACCCATTTAAAATCCACACATTCTGATGCTGATATTAAGACTACTAATTTGATAACAAAGCACCAGGGGTCCACAGTGTGTCATATTTCTGTAAATCCTGCCCCAATATTGTTTTAATGTGCACTAACCACAACAATTTTGCACAATCAGCACCTGCAACAGCCCTTGGAAAATAAGTAATTTCATGAGATAAAACACTTTTTTTTTTTTACCTGTCTGTCTAAATGACTGCTCATTTGAATTCATCAGTCTAAATTACCTCCTGTACCTTGTTTTGTTTCACCTTCAGGACAGCTTCAGGAGGCTGATTTGAAATCCCATCACATCGCGTCATGGTCCAGTCAGTAAGATCCGCGAGCACCCTCTGCTGATCAGGATTAGTATTACATTGAAAACCATTTTAAATTGAAGAGAGACAAAAAAAAGAAACAGATTAGGAAGATCTTGAGTTAACATTTCTAAATCATCAATTGCCAGTTCAGTTCTGATTATTGTTTACAGTCTACTATCGGGAATAAAAAAAAATCTAATATATCAAATTACCTACTTATGTAAATTAATGTATTGTTTTAGTAAGATACATACACATTTAATTATGTCTAGTTTAAATGTTACACATTGAAAAGGAAAACATGCACATTGTTAGACATGCAGCTTGTGACAATTAAATAAGTAGGAACTTGGGAAATAATTAATAAGGAATGAGTGGTAAGTGTTTAAGTTTGCCCAGCTGCAATAACAGCTTTATTTCACCTGTTAAAATTCAGAAAACCACCTTTTGACACAGGAAGAAAGACATTTTTTATTTATTCCTTAATTGACTGCCTATTTTCCCCATTTTCCCTGTAACCTTATAATAATAATGCATTTTATTTATATCACACTTTACATGTACATCAAATCTGAAAGTACCACATAGTAAAAGCAATAGAAGGACACACAAAAACACCCTTAAAAGCACATTAGAAGTCCACATATAAGCTATTGATATGCTTTTTGAAATAAAAAAGGATTTAAATGTTTCTTAAAAGATTCCACAGTCTGTAGGACTCTCAGGTGGTCAGGCAGGGCATTGCACAACCATGGAGCTGCTGCCTGGAAGACTGTCTCCCATTGTGTGCAGCTTTGTCCTGAGGGGGATTAGACGCTGACTGCTGTGGAGTTTGTGGGGGTTTGAGGAGTTGTCAAAACTAAGAATTAGGGCTGCAACTATCGATTATTTTCATAATCGAGTAATCGTTTGGTCCATAAAATATGGAAAAATGTGGATCAGTGTCTGGGACACATTCAGTCAGGATCGTTCAGTCAAAGCAGTTCTGATCAACCCTCCTCATAATTTCTTGTGCAATTTCAGTTGTATAATGACATGTATAATGACAATAAAAGATACTTTCCTTTCCTAAATGATGATGTTCTCAAATGTCTTGTTTTGTCGATAAATGATTCAGTTTTAATGATTTAATGATTTCTTTGTTATGTGGGCAAAGAAACCAGAAAACATAAATTAATCGTGTTGTTTCAGCCCCTACTGAGAAGACCAGTAGAATTCACATGTTCACTTCTTTCTCACAAACACAAATACAGGACACTATTGTCTGATACGTGATCCTCTACCTCTTGCACTTACTAGTTTTACCATTTACAAAACAGTCTTTTATGATGGTTTAACAATGGTATCCTTGTGCCTCAGCTGTTCTCAAAGTAAAATGCGTGGAAACCAACCCAAGCCATGATTCTGTCAATAACTCCTATCCCATTACCCACAGGTATGGAGCTGGAGGGAGTGGGAGACCTGTTGTTCCTTGTGTTGTGTTTATTTTCCCTCTGAAATGTTACTACAACAAGACAAAAAAGGTTACATTTCAGCAGTTTAAAAAATGACAGGTACCAGGAAGGACACGCCTCTTCTTTATATCTCTTTCCATTTTTTACGACAGTATCACACAACAGACAGTTAGTTGCTTTTCGAGACACTGGGTGTTGCTCACTATTGCTAAACTGAACCATCTCCTCTTTGAGGTGTGGCTGCACCTCTGATCCCTGGGCATATTCATATGATGAGACAGCAAAGTATCTGCCTATCCACCCTGGAAATTTTAATTATATTATCCCACAACCGGATCTTATACAATATAAAAAACATTCCAGATGAATTATGTAAATATTATAACTGATGCAAGTGCCTCAAGAAGAAACTACAGAATAGAGGTCATAATCTTAATATCAGATTAATGTGTCTGTGTATAGACTAGAGTTTTCTAGACCAAATAAAGATACAAACAAAATAAGTTCAAGTTCTGTTTAAGCTTAAAGCTGCAGTGCTTAACTTTACTTGATTTTAAGTTGTTGATGCTATTCCCTGCTGTTTGGTCGCTGCGTCCTTCATCAGCAAGACTATCAGACCTGACTGAGCGTGTGAACTCATTTCACAATGGTTTGAATCTAACAGACATTTGTTTATGTTTAAAATGTACAGTTTTAACTTAACTTAAACTGTTTTGGTTAAACCTTGCAGTAGTTGGTTTTTAATAGATTTTAATACACATTTTCAGAGAGAGAAGTGTTCATTTATTTGCATTTCTCGTGTGTGTATCGAATAACCCTCTGTGTATAAGATAAGATTATGTTGTGAGGACCTGAATCTATTTCAGCACTTTATTTGTCTATTAACTTGCACTTATTTCTGTTTCTATTTCAATGTTTGTCTTGTAACTGTTATCTCCCTGTTTTTATGAACTATGACATGTGCTGCTGCCTTTCTTGCCCAAGTCACCCTTGCGAAAGAGGTCTTGATCTCAACGGGTTAAATGAAAAGAAAGGATTAATCCAGTAAGGTTAAGGTTAGAGTAAGTCTCCAGGAAATTAATGTTAATCAACGCAATGTCTGATGTCATGGAAACAAGTGTGTGTGTGTGAGAGTGATTTTGTGCTTGTACTCTGAGTGTTTTGGGGGACAAACTAATCTAGTATAGGGCCACCAAAATACTAGCTCTGCCCCTGTCACTTTGTTACGTTTGTAACTAAGATAAAAAAGAAATACAATTTTATTGAAACAAAAATGAGTACAACTAATAGTAACTTATTCCTTTTCATACCAAGTAATAAGTATAGTAATAATATGACTTTTGGAGATGTGATATGTAGTGATTTAAAACACTTCCTAAATAACTAGTCCAATCTATTTACACCTTTAAAAAGGTTTCACTTTTGGTGACAGTGGAGCATCAAATATTTTTAAAAGAGAAAAGACGGAGAATAGTTGATACAAGAGGACGTTATTTACATGTAAGTGCTAGATTATTTTCAAAAGGAGCAGTTAGCAGCTGACGCCCAGATTAAACAGCAGCAGTAAAAACCACCAGTGCAGAAAGCTCTGACCTCTGCTGAGTGTTGTGTTACTTCCGTGTTCCGCTCACCTGTTACACCTGTGTTACAGCCGCTGCTGCCGCTGCACCTGCTGTTATTACCGCGTCATGTCGGCGGAGCTCGTACCGCGCGTCCTAACATGCTCACCGCCGACACCGTGTGAACCGGAGACGTTCAACGTCGTGATTACAGGCAGACAGATGGACTGCGAACAGCCCATTTTCTCCGTACTGAGCGGCGGTGCGGGGCAGAAGAGTGGGGGAGACGCCGCGGTGCGTGGCGGTGGCGATGGAGGAGGAGGAGGAGGAGTAGCGGCGGCCTTCTCCTCACCGGCTGCGACCATCTCCGACACCGAGTCCGGGATCTTCTCTGGGGAGAGTGAGCTCTGCGTGGAGCACGAGTCCGAGCTCGACTGGTTTTGTGGCACCGAACAGAAGCTCATCTGTTCCCACTGCGCCATCGTCGGCTCCTGCAACGGTCACACGGTGACCCCACTGGCCACCAGAGTCTCCTCAATCAGGGTGAGTGCGTGGAAGTGGAACCGACCTGAGACCAGTGAGGGAGCTTTTATAAATTAAGAACTTTTTACGCGGTAAAGTTAATTGGTATAATCACATAATCATATAGGAATGCCTAACGCTACTTTTAAAAAAAGGTAAATACACAAAATATGTTTAGTATGTAACATATATGAGGATTTATTGGCAGAAACGGAATGGCTCGATAATATTTTTTCATGTAGGATAGAATACCAATATCTGGCGATACCATCGATGACAGTATGATATAATGGATACTATAAACAAAGATATATTTTGTGATTGTTTCCCCAAAAAGTCTATTGATCTGACTAAACATGCTACTTTGTCCAAACATCCTACCAAAGGCTAAATTTACCTTTCATCAGAACTCATCAGCAATTAATACAACACCCTTTTTCATACATTTTACAGTTTTCTGTTTTTACCAAAGGTACATTGTAGTGAAACAATGTCACGTGTATTCAAAATCATACAGGTATGATGATCTGATGATGAAAACGACCCCATCAGAATATGCTTCCACATAGACTCGGATGGAGGAAGGAAAGGATCATCATCTAAACCCCAGAAAATTTGTTTTTTTTTAATTTGTATGCATACACACTAAGCTTGGGTAGGACGTCTCCATGGGTAGAGTGATCCATTTTGTGTAGAAAGTTCTCATATTATGAATATAAAATCCATCGACAATATACAGGTTTCTTCATCCATAGTGTGAGGAGCGGAAGTAGTAGAAGGGAGAAGGCCTGCTGCCAACTAGTGGACGGAGGCTTAAATACAATATAAAACTACTGTCAAGAATATTGCAGTGTGGCAGATTGTTTTGCTTAATCATATGCGGCAGTAAAATGAATCAAGGAAGGATACTTTCAGTTTGTGTGAGGGAAGAAAGGTTTTTTTAAACCTTTTTAATTGTTTTTTTAAAAATTCAATCATTATTAACTTTATCTACTTTTATGATAGTTTTCCAAAGGAAAAATTTGACAAATATGGATCTTTTAGCCACTCTGTCAAAGATGACAGCCGGTGTGAAGCCACATGGACTTGCATTCTTGGGTCTTGGGTGTGTCGTGTTTTGCATATGACAACATCGGCCCCTGATTCCTCAGTGTGGTATTTGAAAAGACAGGATGTTCTTGTTGCTTTTCCAGCTGATCAAGCTCTGTGTGTTTGTGTGTTTGTGTTTTCATCAGAACCAACTGGTGGACGTGTGTGAGAAAATGCAGCTGAAGGCGCTGAGGATCGAAAGGTTCCTCGACCAGACCCTGACAGGCAAAGAGCAAAAGCTTCAGGTGAGACATACAGTCATGTCCACTCACTCACTCACACACACTCAAACACACCCACCACAGTTTGTTGACACTGGGTGGATCGTCTTTTTGAAAAAAAGTCACGTTTGACAACAACACAGCTTTGTGGACACATGGTGGATTCGTCATGCGTGAAGTTTCTCTTCATCTGGGCAACAAACAAGGATTAGATCCATGATTATTTAATCTGATGACTTTTCCTATTAGGAATAGATAATCAATCCAATGTTCAATGGTTATTGTATAGTATTTGCCTATTTGTGCTCAATGTGTGGCCTCAATTCACCAAAGCAAAACAAACTTCTCCTCTCTTTCACTGCATGGATATTTATTAACCTTCCTCTTAACAAAATGGGTATGCAAGAGGTCCAAGGTCCAGGCCCTGCAAGTCTAATGTATCAAGCAACAGGGATAATAAAACAGTCTTCAAGTAAATAACAAGGTATTTAGAGCTCATTTAAAGGAAATGGTTGCGTAGTACTCAGGTCTGTCAGCTGTAAAATGTACTGACATGTGCTGAACGTCCTCTGACGTCACCTGTCAGTGTCTCGCTCACTAAGTCTGCTGTCGTTTACCCGCATGCGTGCCTTCTAATGTACTTTGTTGTGCCAGTGTTTATGTTTTACTTTCTGTTCATGTGTATTTTCTTTTGTGTTTCTGTTTTGTTTTTTCCTAATGAGTGTTTTAAATGAAACCTAAAACAAAACTAGAGAAACGCTATCAGAGAGTGTAGACGCTCTACTGACGCTGTTTCCTACAGCGTCCATACACTCAGAAGCATCACTTCCATCAACATGAGTTGTTCTTGACTTCACAAAGCGAAACACTCCTCCATGTTGACCTATAAATATCTGACACAGTGGAAACTCTGTTGCCGGTCAATAATCTAATCAGTAAATCAGCATGAAACATCATGAAACTGTGTGGCGAAGGATCACGCTTTGTGATCACGCAAACGCTTTGGATAAAAGTGTCTGCCAAAAATGACATGACATGTAATCACTCATAATTTTAATTAAAGGCAAACCTTTGCAAATTAAAGTGCCAACAAAAATATGTAAACACATAATGTGTCAGTCAATATGGGTCAAAGGTCACAAACGCTTAAACTTTCTCCACCAAGTCACCTGTCCTCATCATTCACTGCCAAAGTTTCTGGTGCGTGAATTATATTTTTATTCTTTTAACATTTTTTCACTCGGATGCGGATGAAAGTATATTACTTAAACTTAAGTCAAAGTAACATTACATATTTTAAAAAAAATACAGACAACTTTAAGTACACCAAAAGCCTACTCATTGACAGTACCACGAGTAAATGTTATTCTACTACTACTACAATTACTTCATTACTAAATATTTAGATAATTAGTATTTATTATTTTTAACAGCCTTTATTTAGCAGGTTAATTGAGATCAAGGATCTCTTTTACAAGGGAAACTTGGCTAAGATAGCAGCAGAAATCAGAAGTAAAAGATGAACAATGTTAAGACTTGTTCATATAGAGCTCTTGAACGTGGACAACTTAGACTCCAAAATCTTCACTAGAGCTGAAACTCGTTCAGGGTAACTAGGACAAGAGAATTAAGAATCCTAGCTATGTAAATGTAGTAGCCGTCTCAGTGTGTTGTTACAAATTTTTCTGATAATGCTGGCCTTGTAATGATGGAATTATGATGACACTATATCCTTGCTCATGAGATGGAATTTAAAACCCACACCAGGCGTAGTGCGATTATTTTCAACTTAAGTAATAATGTGAAATAATGCTACTATAAAGATATGCTCTCTTTGTCAAGGGCAGGTGTTGCTTTATACGAAAAGGGCTTGCAGGTTAACAATGTTTGACTTTCCTCCTCCCCTGTCTCTTGTCTGTAGACGGTGGCGAGCAGGACGAGGGAGCAGGTACTGGCTCAGGTCAGCGCGGCGCGGGAGGCCCTAGAGGAGGAGGAGCAGCGCCTCTTGGAGGAGGTGCAGCGTGAGGAGGAGCGGGTGGAGCAGTGTCTCCTCACACAGCGAGCCCACTGGAGCCAAGCGCTGAGCGCTCTGTCGCAAACACGCTCCCGCCTGGTGCACACGCTCACACACACTCCGGACGCACAGCTGGTGGTGAGAGTGTGGGGCAGGGTTCAGGGATGATGGAGCTTCTGTTGAAATCAACGGTCATACATTTACTGAACTATGTTAATGCTAGGAGAGTAATCACTTACTATTTTGTCTTATCTTGCAGACGAGTGTCCAGGAAATAGCTGAAAGGTAATTCATGGATACTTATGGATGTTCTTGTGCTTGATCAGGACACAACAGAGAAGTAACATCTCTTCTTCTTCTTCTTCTTCTTCTTCTTCTCTCTGTTTGTGTGCCTGTGTCAGAATGGAGGAGGCAGAGGGGGTCAGCGAGCCTTGTGACACTGACCAACTCAACCTGAACCCAAGCTGCAGTGACAGCAAGCTGCTGAGGAATCTGTGGGCCACTGCGGCGCTGCTGGGGCCAAACGGTCAGTAGGTTTCCGTTCATCTGGACGTTGCCCTGGAACGTGAGGTCCAGCGGGAATTATAGACTCCTTTTCTTTCACAGTTCATGGTTTATGAGCAATTTTGTGGGTGGGAATGAAAATAATGTAGATGTAAATGATGCTCCAGTAATCCACGTTGTAGTGTCAAAAGTTTAGTTAGACATCACATATATATATATATATATATATATATATACATGTTAGGAACCTTTTAAGCTTGTGGGTGTAACCTACTACTAGACATTTAACTGTGGATACCATCCAAATAAAGTAAGAATAAAATAGTAAGTACACTATGCAAATATCTCTACTTTAATAATAGTGCACTTCTGAGTAATTTTCTATTCTTTCTTACACATATTCTCATGTTTGCATTGTTTTTTTGTTTGTTCACCTGTGTTCATGTGCAGTAGTTCTGAGGAAACATCACTTTACAAAAATCATAGTTTTTCCCGTTTAAAGCAGCAGTGATAGATGTGCTTGTGTCTCAACAAATGAGGGAAAGAGACTTTGGCAATTTGTCCAAAAACAGATGAGGGGATGAGGCAAATTGGACACTCTAAATTGACCGTGGGTGTGGGAGTGGATGGTTGTTCATCTCGATGTGGCCCTGTGATGGACTGGCGACCTGTCCCCGCCTTTCACCCTACATATGTCAGCTGGGCTTAGCAGGAGGATAAAGCGATAGAAGATGAATGAATGAATGTAATAGGAAACAGTCAATGTTAATAGAAAACACTCTGCAATCAGAGACTTTCATTAAAATTCAAGAAGGAAAATCCAGGAGAGAGCTCAAGACAAGTTAGGGTTAGTCAATGGTGATAAGAGACAGTACTGCAGCACATTGTGACACTTTTTCCTTCTTCTCACAGCCCTCAGATCCCCTTATTTGAAGTTCGACGAGCGCACAGTGAGCCCCCTTCTGTCCTTGTCTGAGGACTTATGCACTTTGACTTTCCTCCACAAAAAGCCCCGTCAATCCCCCGCCTACGACCCAGCGCGATTCGACTGTTGGCCCAACGCGCTGGGCTCACAGTCGATGTCGTCGGGCACTCACAGCTGGATGCTGGACGTAGGCGAGAGCGGTGCCTTTAAGGTCGGGGTCTGCTACGCGTCTCTGGAGCGCAAAGGCTCTGGGAACGAAGCTCGCCTCGGCTACAACCCCCAGTCGTGGGTGTTGTCGCGCTACGACGGGGACTACTCGTTCTGCCACGCGGGGAAGAAGGTTCCACTGCAGGTGGTGACGACGCCGAAGAGGATCGGCGTGCTGCTGGACTGGCCCAGTCAGACGCTGCTGTTTTACGAGCCAGACTCCAGCGCCGTGCTCTACTGCACCTCACAGCACTTTAGTGCCCCACTGCTGCCGGCGTGTGCTGTGACTGACCGCAGTATCACCATAGTGCACTGACACATACTGCCAAAAGAAAATGCTCAGTGACTTTAAAACATGTGAAGAAATGCCAGAGACCTTTTTTAGTAGAAGTATGATCCACAATTAAAGATTGTCTGTCAGTGCAGTAATGAAAATATTCAGACACAGCAACAGTTTGTGTTTATTCTACTAGCTGCTGATTCTTTTTTGTACTGGTTTTGATAATTTAATAGGTTTGAAATCCTTTATCTGTTGATTACATTTTACAGAAGTTGATAGTTGAAGCTATTGTGACTGACATTGTTTTTTTATGATTTTTTAATATGATTGTTTTTAAAATGAGTTTGATCTGTGTAATCAAGCCTCATTATAGAAAATAAGAACTACACTGGTTGATCCAGGACTATTGCAAATGTTATGTGACAAAATATTAGTCAACTGTTTATTAAAGGTTTATTTACTGACTGTGACACATGTATTATATTTGTATTTACTCCTCACGTCCATGTTTTAGCTGGAATGAAAAGCATGGAGTTTCATCTTTTTTTACTTTCTGTTATATTCCAGTTTCAGCCGCATCTGTTAATGATTGTTACTGTAAAATACAAGTAATTTGACGTGTTGGGTTAAAATGAAGCTAAACATCTGGCATTGGTGTGAAAGTGTGTGGGTTCAGATCAGCAAAAGAAATCAAGGATTCTTTGCATTAAACTGCTTCAGATGTGAGTTAACAGCATATTTCCTGAAAATAGTATCTTCTTCATGTGCCCTGGTTTCTCTGTAGTGATACATGAGACCACTAGAGGGCAGCCATGCCTAATTCAATTCCATGACACATGACATGCAACAGTGTGCTCGTGAACCTCCTCACTTTATGAAGTTAGAAAAAAAAAAAAGGTTTCTCTAGGACCATGGACAGCAACATGACAAAGACCTGAGCACAAACTCAATATCCAAACAAATTTAAGCTCAGATCTCAGATAAAGGTCCAAAAAAATTGTTTCCAATGTTTTCACTGACAAATCTCAATGTATTTTGCAATGGTGTCAAAAAGAATGTGATAAGTTCAATAAACTCAGAAAAGGTTGGGGCATTTTGCAAGAATGAAAAGGTTAATATGAGTAACACTGCCTTGGAATATTCCACAATTAGCAGGTGAGGGTTTGAAAACCAGTTATAAAAGCAGCATCAACCAAAGGATTCGTTTTTGCAAGCACAGATGAGCTGTGGTTCACAAAGAATCAACAGTCCCAAAGATTTTGAGAGTAAGAATGCAAACTAATCAGGTCCGTCACCAACATTGGAACACAATGTTGTGAAAACATGCAGGAAATTATTTTTGTGAGTCAAGGCCAAAAGTAGAAACTGCTGCTGCTGCTGAATGTGTGTGAACGTCCAGCCTTCAGGTGGATTTTTATGAGAAACTGTGAGGCTACTATGAGAGACATAGAAAATCCTTGTTACTTAGCACAGTCCATCACTGAAACTAAGCTATTATCAATTATGTACAGGACTTTTTTTGGAAATGGGGTTTACGTGCATACCCCCAAAAAATCAAAGCAATAGAGGAGCTGAACAGTAACAGTAATTAGTAACTATAGCCACTAGGAAACTATTATTCCAGTTACTGTCATGATATAAACTAATAAGCTTCAGGATGAACATGTGTAGATGAGTTAAATGTGATGTTAACACCTGCTGTGCTTTCAATTCAATTCAATCTTCATTGCAGACTCACTGGAATAAAATAAATATAATCAGGTCTATAACCAGGATAAAAATGTATCTAGTATGGATTAAGTTGGGTTCAATTTTACAGCACAGCCAACAGCTCTATAATCCACCAATCCATCCATTTAGGATCATGGGGGGAGCTGACACAGGTACAGTGCACCCTGGACAGGTCACCAATCCATCACAGGGCAAACGTACAGAGACAAACAAACATTAACAGAGTCATGTTAAAAAAACTAATTCCAGTAGTAAGGAAATTAACAAAATGCTGCATTAAACGCAAACCGGCTTTTATTTATTTGATGTAAAATACATCATAAAATATTTATATTTTTCGAAGTAACTGTGAGATTACACTTGTGCATTTACCATAATTCCAAAAATGTATACACTGTAAAAACATACAAGGCAACTGCTTCTAAGTAGAAAAGATAAAAATCCTTGGACGGTGACTTGCAGTCTGATGAACAGGCTGCACACATTTACTGTAAAAAGGAGAGGCTTTATTCACCCGCTGACAAAAGATAAGATAAACAGCAGCATCTGTTCCTTTCTCACGAGTATTTGTACAACTGTTGCTTCACATTTTACTGTTTCTCAGTCATTCAATGACTCCAATAACCATAAAGTGGTCAGAAGAATATTGATTTTTTTTTTTTACACCTGGACATTAACATTATGTTATATTTCATAGATGATCAAAGGCATTTTGTATTTTATTTTTTAATCTTTATACAAAAACATATTCTCAATATCAGACAGTGAATAAATATGGCCTGTTGAACCAAAACGGCTCTCCACCAACATCTCCTTAAAATAACTTCAGCCAAAATGATGAATGGTATGTGAAAAGGAACAAAACCTAAGTTTAGGCAAGAATAAAACTTCCTCAGTTCCTAATTAATATCTAAAATTGTCACACTTCCAACTCTCGTTAGTTCTCTTTGAGGACTTTTTTTGTCTAGTGATTCCTGAACAGTTACTCTCAGGTGCTCCTCTTTTTGGATGCACTTGGCGTGATTGGAGGAGGTTCGATGTTGAGCTCTTGTCGCAGGTCTTCGAGGCTCTGCTCCCACCGTC
The DNA here is from genome assembly GCF_019176455.1 of Solea senegalensis. NCBI lineage: Eukaryota > Metazoa > Chordata > Actinopteri > Pleuronectiformes > Soleidae > Solea > Solea senegalensis. The sequence continues at coordinate 9,944,733 of NC_058040.1, read as the reverse complement.
TCTCATAGAAAATGCTGAGGACGCAGCGGGCCCGCCGCCCGTTGAGCAGGGCCCAGGGCCCCAAAGTCGTGAACAGAGTCTGTAAACGGCTATGAGAGGGTGACACAAGGATGGGAAAGTTCAGTACGATGCAACAGGGAAGAGGAAACTTGCCACAATTAATCCATTTTACTCCACTTCCTTAAAAAAAAAAAGAAACTGTGAAGTTGACAGGTAATGAATAAGAGGAAGGAGTCATGATTTACAGGTAAGAATGATTAATAGGCCATTGTTCTTTTAGCACTGCAGTTAATGATCTGCAGCACGTAGATTACATGTAAACCTGCCTGTTGTACTTTCTTTGGTGTAGCTTTCGGTTCACATTCAAAAGTTATGCAGTACAGTTTCAATGTCTCTAATGTTGTTTTCATTCAAGTATCATATGCCTGACCAAGGTTTTGAAAAATGTTCCTGACTCATGTTCCAGTGATTATGTTTTATGTAAGGAGGTGGCATCCTGTTGAGTCTCACTCAACCAGACACGACTTGCATAATGTTGACTAAACCTTCTTTTTCGCCATTGGTATCAAAGGTTCCTTGTGTCTTTATTTGAGCACATCTTCTCTGTATCAAGTATAATTTCTTATAGTCTAGAAAGGACAGCTGAGGCTCATCGCATTGAACCTTAAGGGTGCTTTCATTCCTTGTTGGGGGGGGGAACCAATCTCTCCTAGATTGGTTCTGATGGACTTGTGTGAACACCGCATTCGCACGCCGTTCTGGCACAAAGACCACCTAGAGAGGGGCAGTCTCAGCTCGGTGCGGTTAGTTTGCAGTGCGTACACAACTTACGAGTAACATCCAGCTGCATTTACCAACGAACTGGTACGACCAACAGCTTTGGTAAACATAGTTTGAGCTACACGTTGAAAAGAGTCTATGAGCTCTATAATAGGCAGCTTACCTGATGTGTTTTTGGAATACGAACCAACCTGTGAAAAGGTCATTATATGCCTCCAGAACAGGTATGAAAGCACCCTAAGTGAGTTCCGGCAATATATTGGTAAGAGGATGCAACAAGACAGGAGGAGGCAACAGCAACTCTTCACTGGTTTTGTGAGACGACCACAGGTGGAAGACTGAAAACCCAAAGAAATTCCCACAAAACGTGTGAAAAGTGAATTCTACTGCTCAAAATACCCAGTCAATCATTGTTTGTGGGATAAATACTTCTCCCCTGCCCACCCCTGTACAACAAAAATCACCTGGAGATACACACTGCAGCTTTAATCACTAACATGAAACCCCATATGAGGAGAAGAATGAGGTGTGGTTGTCAAGGTAACAGTGATTTTTTTGTGTACACTCACATGAGTATGAGTATGACTGATGTTATTAGTTGCAACATCAGTCAACATCAGAGCTCCGTCTGAGCTAATGATTAATTCCATTACGGCTTCAGTTAATGCAGATCTTTCAACGATAAACATTTTACTCAGGGAGATAAATACCAGGCTGATCACTGCCAAACGTCATGGTTGGTTACAGACATGTGCTCTGTTCTTTGCTGAAAGGATCTGGTAATAGGAGAGTGTGCGCATCAAACACAGCTCCATTCATGGGTATCATGACACCTGGAAAACAAAGCTACCAGCTTCTTCAACCGGAGACAGTTGAATAGCTTTGGAAAACCCCTACATCCACACCTGACCAGCTGTGCGTAGGTGGAGGAGGGACTGATTGAAAATTAGTGAAGCCTAAAGACCTGAGACTAGTTCACAATCTGTGCCATTTTAAAAATGGATCAGTCTATTCTCTCCTTGCACTCCTTCAAGTGTACTCATATGAACACATTCCGTTCAATCATTGCCTGTCGCCGGGTGGACAATGTTATTTTAGGTTTTAGATGATGAACTCTACCGCTGATCATACTGCCACAGACCTTACTAAACGTAAAATGTACTGTAAAACTAACACAGTCATAAAACCACAGGTATTGTACCTTGCATTTAGCCGGAGTGGCCCCAACACAGCTCCGAGAGTGCACATGGGAAGCCCTGTCTGAGCAGCTTCGAACCATTTCACTGCCACTTCGCCTGAAACAGCAGCAGAAATAAACCAACATGCAAATTATTTAGGAAAAATTTATTTCAGATTTACAGTGTGAATAACAACTTATGTGGTAAAACCCTGACCAATCCAGTTCACTGTGACACTAAATAAAGTTTTTTGTCAGCAAAACACAGTTCCCATTAACATTGTGAAAGAGGGATGAACTGCAAAAGCAGACAGCTGCAGAGACAGCTGGACAGGAACAAACCAAGACAGAGAGACACATTTGCTGACATCTGTCATGTCAGCAAAGTTCACATACTAATCACCAATACTGCCAGCTTCAAGACAACCTGCTACTGTTCAAAGTAGGGGTGGGAATCACAGGGTAGCCCGCGATACGTGATACATGGCCCATGAAACCAATAATATCACAAATCAACGCTCTGTGACAATCAATATATTGCAAGACAAGCATAAAACAATAAATCACAATATCTGTCTAACACCAAATCGATGTTGTGAACCACCCCTAGATACAAGTGAGCATCAACATGAAGAAGTGATTTAGGTGATTTTGTCTGTGGAATCTTTATTTTGGTGCCAGACAGGCTGGGCTGATATTTTTAGGGTTTACAGAGAATATTCAGAAAATTTCCAGTGAGCAGCTGTTCTCTGAGCAAAGAGAGCTGCAGAAGCGGAGGGTCACACCAGGTGTCTGGGTACCGAACTTCAGTTCTTTTATGGCACCGACCGAAATGCTTCGATACTATCGGGCATCGAAACATGCCCTTTTTTCGGTCCCAAGTTTCGATACCTTCAGAGTTAATCACGTGATCAAGATCTGATAATTCTGCCGGCGATTGGCTGTAACGTTAAACGTGGTTGCGGTGTGCAGGAAGAATACAATGCTGTTACGCCCACAGACAGGGTTCACATGTATCTGTGTTGTGACAAAGGGGCTAAAAAGGCCACCGAGGTCAAAAGTGGAGCTCCATTTCAACAAAAGTAATACTAATATAGTGCTAATATAGTTAAATAGATATCGCCACTAAGGTCAGCAACAAGTCAAATTTAACGAAGCACCCGAACACGCACGGCATCAACCTCAGAGCAGAAATTTGCTCAGAATGTAAGAAGAGTGTAGCCATCCACCTCCTCTCCTAGCTCTACTGTGGATGTTACAGAGCCAGAGCGGCCTGATTTAAAATCACCACCACCCGACCCTGCTTCAATTGTTTTGACACATCAGCAATACGATACAAAAAAATATATTTTATATATATATTTTAAAAGTAAACACATAAAATGTACAACAGTGAGAAAAAAATAGTGCATTAATAAAAGAATGGCATAAAGGAGTACAATGGCATAACGGATCTCATGAAGAGACAATGTGCAGTTGTGCAAATGAGCAGTCAGTAATTTACAGAGAGTTGTTGTAAGTCCTGATGGCTGATGGCAGGAATTACTTCCTGAATCTCCAGGAGAAAGTGCTCTCCTGGGCCTGGAGGATGTGGTGGAGAGGATAATTAGGGTTATGCATGATGGAAAGCAGTTTATTCAGCATCCTCCTCTCCACCACTGTTTCCACGGTGTCCTGTTCTCAGCCGGTGATGGAGCCGGACTTCTTTATCAGCTTGTTGAGTTTGTTAGTTTCACCAGCTCCAATGCTGCTCCCCCAGCACACCACAGCAAAGAACAGTGCGCTGGCCACAGATATTAGTGTGTAGTTTTATGTTATGGCTATATAACTAACTAAATGAAAAGCTAACTGAAAGCTTAGCCTGTTAAAATCTATTGCATCAGCTGTTAAACAGCTCACTGTTATGTTCATCTTGTCCTCACAGTAGCCTCTGAACCAGATGTGAGGAGGAGGACAAGGCCAGTCAGTGTGAATCTGTTCACACCGGCAGAAAAAGGGAAAATGAGTAAAGAAAAACAGGAGAGTGCCACAGTCACAACTTTATTGTTAAAGGTTTGCAGCCCTTTTCTCCAGTGGAGGTGAGTAAACTGTTGCTATTGTTGACCAGTTAAGCCTAGATTATCACAGCCTAGATTATGTTTTTTGAGTAATAATAATACAAAAAATTATTGTTATGTTTGTGTTCTAATGTCAAATAGGGAGATAAGACATCGATTTTACCTCCGTAAGTTTCTATGAGATCCTTGACTTATTCCTTTTTAATGTAAACTAACTGTGTTAAAACTCCAAAAATAAAAACTAAGGATGGATTTTTTTCGATAATGTGTAATGTAATTTTCTTTTTTAGAAATGATATTATAAAACTGGTAATGAAAAAAGTATCGATCAGGAACCGGTATCGAAATGAAGGTATGTATCGAAAATTTTTGAATGATACCCAGCCCTACCTGCGTACCTACTAAAGTGAGCTTATGAAAGTGTCCATGACTCATGGAAGGAAATTATTCAATGACACACAGAATTCAGGAAGACTTACCCAGCATATTTGTGGGCATGCCCAGTAAGGTGTGCAACAGGTCATGGACCTCCCGGTATCTCTGTATGACATAAGCTAGCTCCTCATTGTCCACAAACTTCACATCTGCCCTTGAGTCAGGAGTGACATGCTGCAAAACAGGAAAGTAGATGAGATGATGAGAGACAAAACATGATACAATCAAGATCATGGGATGAAGTAAGTGTATGAGTCATGTGAAATGACCCTGTTTTGGTTCAGACAACAAAACTGTACTTGTTTTTTATGACTCGAAGCTGATTTTCATCCCACTCCCCAAACATCATCAAACACTCACATTGTCCTCTAGAAAACGGAAGTATTCTCTCCCAAAGGAGCCATCGGGCAGTGAGGACATCTTGCTCAGATCAAGTGTAGATAATCGGATCCTGGGTCGTTCCCTGCGACAACCAATTAATATCCAGCAGGAAAAAAATTTTTATCACAGGAGAAAAAAAAATCTGAATTATACCAAATAGTGCTAAAACAATGTCTTACATCAGGATGGTGTAGCCTTCAGGGTCATTTCGCATCCTGTCCCTGAGATTAATCAACGCTAGGTGTCCCGTCGTCTCTCCGAGCACTGCAACCATGTCTGTAATTAAATATACAATAAAGACTTTTTAAACATGTCGTCTTTTGTTGCTGCCAAACCTTCAGTGTAAAAATTAATTTTTGTTAATCTTGAGGTAGCGCTTATTGCTTACATTAGTTTGATTAATACATTTCATTTTAGAGAGCTTTTGAAGATTCTCAAACATAAAATTATTACATTACACATTATAAAATATAAAACACATCACATATGTTTATTTACACATTAAAAGCAGAACTAAATAGGTGAACTTTGGTATTTAATAGTGATGGTAGAGGTATCTGTGTTTCTGGGGAGATCTTTTGGAGGGAAAATATTGGTTTCTTGGTGATTGTTCCTGATATTGTACCCTCTTTTATTATGTTTTAATGCCATGGTTCTCAAACTGTGGTAGCACCAGTGGTAAACAAGCTTCCTCTGGTGGTAACCAGTTTGTTTTTTGTCTTTTTTCTGTTTCCAAATCATTTTGAAGCATGTGACAATGGCATCCAGGAAAAACCTTGCAAATGTTTTGATTACATTCCTGGATGCCATTACTTCACTGAAACATTCAAGAGACATCAAAATCACAAGTCATCTTCGTGATTGCTTGACATGTCACAAGGCCAAAAGAATTTTTTGAATTCCATGACGTGATTAAAGAGGATTCATGATTTTAACTAGGTTGCAATCTATGCAAGATTCCCCTCAAAATAATTTCTATATTTTGGCAATATAGTCTCACCGTGTCTGTAGGGGTTTTGTAGTGCAGCCACGCCTGACCCGACGGCCAAGAGTGCTTTCTGGATGGGGGTGGTGGGGATGTGTCCGGGATACAGCCCATCATAGCAGGACTCTGTAAACTGACTGCTGCTAATGCACAACTGCTGGACACACACTGCTGAGGCAAAGGTGGAACAACATTTAGTGGACCAAGACAATATAGTGGTTGGCTGGATGTATAGGGATGGCACATTACCAGATATAACTTTATGTACACATATAAATACATATTTACTATCAACACATTTGTGCTGATACATTATCTCTTCAGCCATTTTAAAAGCATAATGCTCCCCTAATAACAAATATGACCATCATGATAATCAGGCCAACTGGATTTATTTTGAATTTAGGGCTGTAGAATTGTTAAAAAAAACTTACGTCACAAACATGTGATCGCCAGTCCATAGTTTTTGAATTTATATAGATATCACAAACAGTCAAGGAATGACAGTAATGAGATGCACGCATGCCAAATCCCGTTGGCGACAGATGGTAACACAAGGGTTGAAGAAGATGACGACATTGCTACAAAAACGCAAGTAAACTTCCTTAATTAAACAATAATGTGTGGAGGTGCATAAAGTCAGGCTGCCTTTGGCCCCCAAGTCACACTTTGGACATGCCTGCCTTCAACATACTAGTGGCACCTGTCCGCAGTAGGTGCTCTTTTAGCTTTCGCCCCTGCCCTTGAAAATATCTGTGCACGCCACTGCTCCTTATTTCTAATGTTCAAAGAAGCGATGCTGACAGGATCAACCCTATATAATCATTATTGGTCTGATATAGGTCAGAGTTGTTCCTAATATATGGTACAAAACAAATGAGCGCTTACTTCCAGCTCGTGCTCCAAACACACAGAATGACGATATGTTATGCTAGCAGGCTAAACTTTCACACAAATCATCATTTACATTAACACGGTTCTAAATAATCAAGATTAGCCAAAACAAACATGGTGCCGGTTTATTTCTTCTCATAAAGCAACACTTCACGCGTGTAAAAGTCGTACCTTTACAGGTCAGAACTCGGTGCCGTTGATTGAACCAACGTTGAAGAGGTTTACTTGCGGGCAGCCACATTGTGAACGCCACCGCGCATGCGTTGATCGACGATATTTATATTTATATACTAGTTTTTAACACCGGCGTAGCCCCGAGAAATGGACCGCACAGCAGCTCAAGTACCCGCCCCGCTCTGAGCTGCCTTATGAAAAAAAACAAGCGCCACATAGAAACTCGTAAACAACTTAGTAAGGTTGAGTTGTCCTTCTCATGCAAGAACACCTTTATCTCCTGTGTGTAGACAAAGGCTCTACCGAGACATCGAGGTTAGTCAGTGGAAGTCGAGTGTGGTTGTGCATGTGTGTTTTAAATCGAGTAACAAGGTTTGCAGTTCGCTAACCGAGTAGTTAACTCGCTAACACCATAGTTACAGGACAGCTGTAAACTAGCTGCATGAAGTTGTAGTAAAAAACATGAGGTAAAGTTAAACACGTAGATAGTTATATAATTCCTTAGGTCCAGTCATTTGTACACTGAAAAAAATAAGGTAAAATGTAAAAATGTAGGAGTTCAGCAACCTTTCAAGTGTTCTCTGACTACTGGCAGGCAGCGCTGTTTAAATACCCATTTCCTGATGCTGACGTGTACGCGCAAGGACGAGGGTGTATCTCATAAAAATAGTTCGGATAGGCCGACATGCCTCACTATAAGAAAAAAGGCGCACGTTACCACCTCGGTGAGTAAAATTTCTCCTCGAGACAGTCTGGTAGAAGTAGAGGACGAGCATTGACGTAACATAGCGGAGAGAACGGGCGTTTTTTGTGCTGGGTTTGAGAATCATCATAGTCATTGTTTGTGACTTCTTTCTGCCATTGTGGCTGTTTGTTTTTCCACAGACTTTACGTAACTGATGATTGTGGGGATTTAATTATTTCGTTATAATTGTATTTTTTTTTTCTTCATTTACAGCTTAGTTTTAGTTTGTGTTTTTATTTAGTGTAAGGCTACTTTCATGGCACTTCACTTCTTATTTCATAAGTTCTGCTGGTGTTTTTAGGATGTGTGGTTCTTTCTGTTGTTGTAAAGAGACTTTTATTTTGGCAACACATACTAACCAACAGTTTCTGTGTGAATAGTAACTGGATAATTGCTGTTTTTAAACCTGCTCTGCTGGTGTTTCAACATGTTCCAACAGCTGCAACTGACAGATTGTGACTGTGGAAGTAGAGGTTTATGACAGGATCTTGCGTAAAAAAAATAGTCAGTAGGTCATTACTATCTGTCAGTTGAACAAAACTAAAAGCCCATTCCTGTGTAAATCAGGTATTCACATTTTGAGATAATGAGTGACATAAGGTGGAAAATGACAGCTCAATAATTACTTATCTATAGTCAAGAGAGTTTGGAAGTTAACCAAATGTTGATGATTAAAAGGTGGGGCTCATTTGAAGTACTACATTCAAGCTATGTTCATGTGAAATATAAAAGACAGATAAGCCTAATAAAAATATTATTTATCATTGTTAGAAAGGATAACACAATATCAGTAATAGTTAGGAGTGTGTCAAAAATGTTTTAAACACAGTTAAAGTGCTTTGTACAGTGATTTGGTTGAGACTAGGGCAGGGAGAAATAAGTTGTAACAATAATAATAAAAAAATCTAGTCATGTTGATAATAGTCACAATAAAAAGCAGATACCTTTTAAGTTTTGGTCCTGAGTGGAAGGTGAAGAAAAGCTACCAACTGTGTAATCAAGAGCTGTGTGTATTTGCACAGTGTGTATGTAATAAATATATGTGTATATACATGTATTTATGTATGTATATATATATGTATATATATATATATATATATATATATATATATATACATACATACATACACACACAAATCATATATTGAATAATATACAGTATATTCTTATTGAACAATAGCTCAGACCCTATTGAAAGAAAAAGACCTTCTAATAGATCATGTTGTTTTTAGTTTGAATGGTCACAGGATGCATCACTGGTCATATGCTCACATGAGAGACTCTTGTCTCGACTCGTGACAAGCATAACAAAGTTGTTAAAGTTCTCTTGCAGACACATGTTCCCTGCAGATAAATATGGAAATGAGATGTAAAAGTTGGCTGCTGGTCTTTGTACATTCAAATAGTCTGCGTAGCACAGTATACGTGTGCATTTATATTCAAATATTTGTTTAATTCTTATGGCTTTAAAGAGATGTGGATATTTTCTACCTTTAAGCCAAGTCAACTAAGAGCTTAGTAAACACACAGCAAAAACAGTGTCACTGTCAATTCCCAAAACCAAATTATTAACTACTTGTAATCTCTTTGCCCTTCATACAGCACACTTCACTTCATTAGAACCACAAATGATCATGCAACCTTTAGCCTCCTGCCACCAAGCAGACAAGTGTTTCAAAGGTTACAATTTCATGTCACAGCAGCCTGAAATGTGTCACTTTTACTGCACCACCTACACAAGCTCACAGTTTTATATGTGCTGCATGTGAAACAAAGTTTGGTGGAAATATGTAGGAATATTTCTGGATATGTGCAGGAAAAAACACCATTGTTTCAGAAGCACAGAATGAATTGCTAATGGAATAAACCTTTTATAAAGCAAACATTTCTAGAATAAGTTGGTGATATGAAAGTGTGCAGATTCTCCTTAATGCAGGATGAAAGTATTGCCACAACAGCTAATTCACCTAATATATGCATATTGTTTTTTAGTTTGTCTGACTTGAGGTAATTGAATGAAAGTAAAGAACACTTTCGAGATCATTTTTAATTTCCAACACACAGTGTTAAGAAGGAGAAACTGCACTACAAACTAAAAGATGCAACTGATTAGCAAATTTTATTGCAAAAGCAAAGCGTTTTCTAGATATTTTGAACTTTGAACTTCATTCAATTAGTTGTATACTCAAATTTGAACTCCAGTGATAATCTTTACAACATAGTGACAGCGCTGAACACGACTCTGGTTTCATTTTCGATATAACTGAAACAAATGCTTACATCTTCATAGGAACTCATACACACACATTTAATGCCAATACACAGGTATATTTGTTTTATTCATGACACAGCCATCAATTCCCAACAGTGTCATTCTTGATACTTCCACCAGGTGGCACTATAACAGGGAATGTTATAAATCTTAACAGAATGTTTGATGCAATTGCATTTAAAGTAATTTTTGAGTAAAGCACAGATATGCATTTTTAAATATTAAATATTTAAACACCCTACTGCGATTCACTGATTCTGTTATGGTTGTTGTCGGAGTATACAGAATCACCACGAGATGGTGACACAAGCACAATTATTACTCGGTAAATTACAATTATCAGGAACCAAATACCAATGCTGGGTCCTTGTGAAACTTTAATTTTTGTAAATGGACCAATGGTGTTTGGTGAACTTGTGTTGTAGAGAAGCGTTTTAAAACGCTCTACTTTGTAAAAGTTCTGTCGTTACCCAATAAAATATATATGACACACAGACTGAACATGTCGTAGTGCTATAACCAGCAACTTGATTTGATAAGCATCTCTTTTACAGTGTCAGGCGACAGTCATGCTAACATGTCGGTCATATTTTGCATCGTTTCACAAAAGTCCAGACAAAGGCTTTAGACAGAGATAACAGTTCATCTTTTGTTAATTTGTTAGTGTCTTGTATACATTTATAAGGGCAAAATAACTAATAATATTCAGTGAGGTTTTAGGAAGAGCTGGTTTATTACCTCTTTATGTAACATGGAATAAAAGTATTAGCAAATAACTAGTGTACTTTAGCTGTGCGTGCCGTGTTTACAATCTACAGCATCTTATGAGATAAATCTGCAGCAGGATGTTGGTTTTCTGCCAGATCAGCATGTCTCCCACATCATGTAGACGATGCAGAGAAGGTGAACGGTCTAAACAGATAAACATGTAATTTCACCTTGTCTGCAAACAATACAACTACTATACCACTTTTGTGTGTCCCATATCATACCATATGGTATTTTACATCAAAGTAGCTCAGCATCTGTAATTTTAGTCACACACGGCTTAGTTTCACGACATTTGCAAGAATTTAACATCTTCTTTTCATGCTATGCCACATTTACATCAGCGCTGAAGTTTCCTAGTTAGTGCTAAAATTGTTGTTTTATAAGACGGAGCAAAAGAAAGAAAGAAAATTCAACATCAAATATCAGCCATTAGCTGATTTCACTGATTTCTGAAGAGCAGCGTCAGACATAGAAAAATCCATATTCACTGACCTATAGTTTCCACATTTTCACAATGATGAACGAGCCTTCGATTTTTTTCTTTGAACTTTAGCACTTTCACTGCAGCAGCAGAATTCCCCCCCCTCCCCATATGCTGACATTTCCAATAAGTATAATCCTGACAGGTATAACTAGAATATCATTACTGGTAAGTCAGAGGCCTTGGGTCTTGGGTCTAGGTAAACACAACATTTTGTTTCATGTTCTGTCTCTTCTAATTGCACTTAAGTTTTTTGGCTCATGATATCTGCTGTGTGTGGTAATCCCTTACAGGAGGCAGTTCCAGATTGATGGAGAACAATGGCACGGATCTCGTTGGACTGTGTGAACTCTTTACCAGGGATCCCCCTGAGTGTCCTGTCAGTGCCCATGGAGAATAAATACAAATGTCAGCAGTGTCTCCAGGTCCTGAGGAAGCCTGTTCAGGCTCAGTGTGGCCACCGCTTCTGCGTTTACTGCTTCAAGCACCTCACCAGGTACACTGGAGTTCCACCGACCACCACCAACCATATGAAATGCAAATCCTCTTCCAACCTTAATGCTTACTTTCTTACTGGACATGCTTCAGCACATCGTTAGTTCTTACCTCTGCTGCCTCTGGGGATTATTGTTTTTTTTTTGTTTTTGCTGCATCCAAGATCAGTTACTTCACACAAGCTCATCTTTCGTGACTGGACTCTAATATAGATGTCAGTGAATCCCAAGGATCTGGCTCACTGATTCTAAAGGCGTCCATTGTGGTTTTTTTCCCGTTTCTTTGACTCATTGGTTGTTCGGTGTTGTTCTTATGCATTGTGAATTGATTGGATAGAGACAGAGATAGAGATGGAGATGGACCGATTCATCGGCACCAATTTGACATTTGGCTCCAGTGAATCATTCAACAAATTCACTCCAGATCCAGCAACATTAATTAACATGTCAGACAATAAATTATGTGTCAGTAACCTTAAGCAATAAGATTAGTGTGAGCTAGTGTGTGTGCTGCTGGTTCGCTGTACAATTATTGATAAAACAATATTTTTAAATACTGTCATGAATATTTTAATGGCTCTAAAACTATCATCATCATTGGCCTTCTAAAACCCAAAAATCGGTCAACCTCTCATTAATAATACATTGGTTTGCATCGTATGTCTTACATATGCATTGACATTGTCATTGGATGTAAGGTGAAAGTGTTGGACCCTATCAGCTTAATGAGGCTTGAAATCTTAAATGTACCAGTACCAGAGTGCGAAAAGCACCTGTGAAATCTGTGTTTTTAAATGGGAATTTCCGACTATGCCTCAAAACAAGATGCGCCTGTGAATTTGGTGTTTTTTCACAGGTTGTAGGTAGAAGATGTTTGACCTTCATAGTGTGTGTGTTTGTAATGCTTAGTCATTTATTTGTTGTAAACCTTTGCAGAAGCCAATACATTTTCCCACACAAGGATACAAATTGCATGTTTTGTGTCTTTCACTGCTGTTGCATTAGTTAATGATTCATCCATTTCATAGCAGAAAACTGTCAACCAGCTGTGTTTTTATTTCAATTATAACATCACAAAACTGTTTTGTCTGGTAGTTCTGGGCCAAAGCCTTGTGAAGCCTGTCGCCAAGAGGAAATGTTTGAGGAGCCTACGTCCATTCTCAACAGTAATGAGGTAAGCTTTGAAGTCTGCAGTTTGCCGCCAACATAGTTATCTGATATTTCGTCTGTGTAATAAGTTTAGCAGCCCTCACTCCCATTCTTTTTAAGGAAATGTATGTCTCCAATCCCCCACACGAGACTGCCATTACTGATGGGGATTTCCTTCACCACAGCTACGCACAAAGACAGAGTGGGCTGCATTTGTGGTTTCCTGACTGACTGACTGACCCCTTTGTTATTTGCCCTTCCACCAGGCATTTCCTGACAATGCAGCAGGACGAGAGATTGCAAGTCTGCCGGCCAGGTGTTTGAATCAGGGCTGCAACTGGACAGGCTCAATAAAAGAGTATGAGGTGAAGTAAAAAAAAAAAAAAACGTGTCGACTCCTGTGTCTTCTTCTTCTTTACCATACTAAACTAGTTTCATTAATTTACCACACACAAAACCCCAGTACTTTGTAATCTTTCTCGTCCTGGTAATTGATAGATGTTCCAGAATAGTGTGGAACATCCAGAACGTTCACTTCACATTGTTGCTGAAAAATGTTGAACAGTGTAGTCATGTTACAAGCACTGCAGCAACCGCTGCAAGGAACAGGAAGTGAAACTTAACGTGGTCTGGAAAGTCCCTATCTTACTCATTTATCAACAGCTCAGTTGGAAAGTACCAGGGCCATAAAAGGCAGCTCAATGTGAGACTTGACTGCTGATCGAAAATGAAACCGCTGCTTTTGGAGTTTACAAGGGAACTACTAAATTCATACTGACTGAGACACAAAACAGAAACATCTCTGTGGTTTGTCCAAGTACAGAAAAGCCCCTTCAGAATCAAAAACACTGTCTGTTGTCTGGCGTGTGTGTGTTTGAATGAGTGGCGTCTGTTGACAATTTTAATTATTCTGGAAATATCTCAAGTGTTGAGCAAGTTGATAAGTTTTGTTATGAAATTCTGTGTATTTGTAGTGGCTGTCTTCTGTTGATGGTTTTATTGAATGCATACTCCTGTGACAGTTGAGGTTCAGTACAGGCAATGTTGTGTGATGACAGTGTGATGACAGTAAACATGTCTAAAAAGGAGACACAAGACAATTGTTTTGCATGCTTTGAAAATGTGGCTGTGATTGGTTTAGCTCACTAATTAACCTCTCAAACATGTGCTTGCTTTCTATAGTCATTGTCATCAAAGCACGCTGTAGTCTTATTAGTGTTGATAAAATGGTTACAACTACTTTGTGACACCCTTTTGGGCAGCCGTCTGAGTCAGCGTTGGTTTTGAATGAGCCACACTGCTATTAACTAGCCGTACACACCCAAAACGAAGTCTTACAAAGCTGGAAAACGGGAATTTGGGAATTGGACAAATTCCCGAAAAGCTGGTTAAAGAATAATTTGGATGTTCACGTTGTGGTTTGCAAATGTAGCGTCTGAAAGTGAGCGAAAAACAGGCTCACCTACCTGCGAATCCTGCTGAGTGGCTTCAACCTGCTGCTGGTAGTCATTGTGAAAGGGACTGGCATCAGGGTGAGAAAACTCCGCCTCACTATCAAGCCACGCCCCTTTTAAAGTTGTGTCAAATATTGTGTATATACTATTTTCCTTTCCGTTTAAAAAAAAAAAAGTTTTATTATTTATTATTTTTGTTGGGGTTTTCAGTGCTGTCTGTCAGCAGGATAATTTAAAATGAAGGTAGGGTGGATATTCTGATATATTTTGTATCTATATCGACGAAGAGGTATCACTGCGCAGGTCCAGATTGGGTAATGGTTCGTTTTTACAACAGTTTCTGTGTTAATGAGAACAGCATGTAAAGAATGTAATATGTACATGTAATAACATGTAAAGCAAAAAAGAGGTTGGTTGTTGGCACTAGAGTGTTAGTGGAGGTTTGTGCTCTCAAGCCACCTTGTAATTACTTCACAACACGGAGTGGCTGTGTGTTTGTGGTTCCGCACTTTCCAATAAGACCAACAGAGGCCGACAGAGGCTTGTTGCGTGAATGGGGTGAAGTTTGCCATCTCTGATAGCCTTGTATCTTGTATGTTTTAAGGTCAGATGTTGTCCCTTTTTATCTGAATTCTTTATCATTATTTATGATAAATAATAATGATAAAGAATTGTTTGACTGTTCATGCACTAATGATAAGGTATTAAAAAAAAAAAAGCTTGTTTTTCCACATGTTTCCACAACTCGCCCACATAAATATTTGGGTGTAGCCGGAGGTGTTTATTTACACTTAACTAACTTCATTCATGCTAGCTATTTTAACAACAGGTGTGGAACTGGATTTATATGACTGACAAAAACTGTATTGTTTGGATCATCAGCTAAACTCATATTGTGCTTGGGTATTGACAGATAATGATGGATAATTAATCAACACATTTGGCCTGCGTGAGAAGCACAAACTGTCTATGAATGAATGAATGAATGATTGACTGCATTTCATGGGTTGGGTTTCATGGGTTTTCACGGGTTGCTTTTGTTCTTAGAGTAGGCGAAGTAGTCCAAGGCTTGACGATAATAAATAACCTGTCCTCCATTTGCAGGCACAGCATGAAGGCCGCTGTGAATTTGAGCAAATACAGTGCGAGGCCTGCCAAGCCTGGGTCGTCCGTACAGAGAAACAGCGACACGATGAGAGAGAGTGTGAGGCGAGAACACTCAACTGCAAGTACTGCAAGATGACGTTCAACTTTAAAGAAATTAAGGTCAGAGATGGAGACTGGGCTGAGTAAAGCATCTGCCGGTTGCGGCTCTTTTAGACGGATGCAAACTAAAATTCTCCTTCAATTGTGTATTTTAGGCTCATGATGAAATCTGCCTGAAGTATCCTTTACAATGCAAGGACTGTGGCAAGAAGAAGATCCCAAGAGAAAAGGTTTGATCTATTTTTTGCATTGGTAACATCTAATGCTGTGTTTCCATTGTGGTACGGTTTGGAATGGTCAAGCTCTGGGTCAGGCTTGCTTTTCAACTGAGAACAGTACCTTTACTTGGTGGGGGCTGTGCACAATGGACACATAGAGTGGTGTCGCAGTGGTGCACCAGACAACAATGGAGGACATCCAACCTTTTTTTTTTTTTCCCCTCTGTTTGTGGCTGTGTCACAACAAGCTGCAAAAAGGAAGTGACATTTTTCTGTTGCCCAATCAGCTGACTGTCACGGGTGGACCGTGTCAGTCGAGAACTCTATACATGTTGCAAACTCCATCTCACATTCAATTTCTCCCCAGGCAATCGCCTTCATTTTTACTTCACCCCATGGATTGGGAGTGAAGTATTGTTTTTAGTGGCTCTGTTTGTTTGTGTTTCCGCATTTGCACTTGCCAATATGACCAGCAGAGGCCGCCAGAGGGTTGTTCGACCTGTTTTCAAGATGACTGCAGCACATATTGTGAAGGGGGACATGAGTTCCAGCAACATTATGGAGTACCTGGAAACACAGTGGACTCCATGATGGTCTTTTGGCCTGTACTGTTGTCACACACACTTGTGCAATATTGATCAGACCAGACTGTATATTTTAGAAAACACTTATTAAAAAGACATCAAAGATTGAAACAATAATATCTACTAAATGTAAATATATACAGTGTGTGTGTGTGTGAAAGAGAGAGAGAGAGAGTAAGTCTGTGTGTGTACAGGTCAAATGGTCATGTCAGATTGAGGTAGACTACAAATCAAGATGGCGATGGACAAAGAAACTACAACAAGATGGCGGAATCAAAGATGGCTTCTTGACCGCATGGCTGCTGTGTTTCTTTGTTAACCACTTTTGTAAACTGAGATGCCAGGTTAGGTGAGAGGTTAGAAGTATGCACATCTAGAGCTGAAAGCTAAGAAGCATGGACATTACTAACATCATATTAACCTAAATCTAGACATTAGAACGACACTTTGTGTGAGCCAGTAAGCTCAGTACAACATTTCATCCATGCTAAGCCAAGTAGTGTAATGCTATGCTAGGCTCAGTTACGTTACCGAGTCCTTAAAAGATGCAAAAGTGTCCTTTTGAGGGCTGTCTGTTGGTCCAGGAACGGTAGATGGTTGACTGTGTTTCTGGTTCCTCCTTACAAAGTTAGCTAGTTGGAGCTAACCTGGCTCTGGAGCCTTGGTTGGCTGCTATGAGCGGGCCTGCTTGGAGATCAGCAGAGAGGATTCTCTTGCTGCTGGAACCTTGTTTAGCTCTGTGCTGAAGGATCTTCAGTTCATCCCTGAAGGGAAGAGCAGAGGAGCCTGTGTCCTCCGGTGAGATGGAGAAGAGAAGAGAAGAGAAAGGAGGAGAAACCTGGCTTTTGTATTGTTGGTTACATGGGGTCACATGTCACAAAGTGACCACTGAAGTGGGTTTCCCACTGATGTGTGAAAGATAAGGGATCTTTAGAGACTGAGTTTTATGACCCTCTTTGTCCTTGAGCAAAGGGCCATGTGGTACAGTCAGTGCAGAATGAAGCTGGGGGTGGTAGCACATTTGTCCTCATTGGATTTGCGTGGACCAACACAAAGATGAGCAGATAGCAAAATTCATGTCAAGTGGACCCTAGCAGAACTCTGCAGTTGGTATGACCCGGCCCTGATAGCGACACCCATTCCTTTCCTAATGACGTCAACAAAACAATTTAATCAGGGAACTATGGTGGCCTTCACATAGCAAAGAGAAGGTTGAGATAAACTTAGCCTTCAAAACGGGAAATACACACTCAGGCTGGCATTGTTTGAACAAGTTTCACTAACATTTTCTTGGCCTCTCTGCCCACAGTTCGGTGATCACACCAGGACCTGTACCAAGTCGAAGAGTGCCTGTCCATTCAGTGAAGTGGGCTGCAAATCTGTGGTATGCATGTTCATGTCATCGCATATAATCCTCTCATTGTGTTGGTTTTCACTTTAGTAGATGCACAAAAATATAGATTTAAATACTACGGATCGATTCAACGTTTGGGGAAAAAACACTAAGGCCATTTTTTAGACTGAATGTGAGATTTGTGGGTCAGGTGCACCCCAGGAGTATCCAAGCGAGGCGGTGGCTGCCTGGCTTTAGCCTGCAGGAAGGAGGACACCACACTTGCTGTGGATTATCCACTGCTGCTCCTCCTGCTGTGTTTTCACATGATCTCACTCAGACAATATCCAGAGATTTGTCTAGAGAGTGGGCAGGAGAATGTTCAGGGGGGAACTTTAGCAGACATTTGTGTTCTCGCAAACAGCTCTTCTGCACAATCTTCTCCAGCCATATCTGGACTTCAGTGCAGGTCTGAAAAGCAGCTTAACTCGTCTTTGTCATATTAGATGAAGACACATAAAAAGTGAGGTTAATAGTTTTACAAAATCCTTAAAACTACTCTCTGGAGAAAAAATACTTTATCTAATGATGGGAGGGGAGATTATTTTGAACTCATCCCAAGTTACACCCATGTTTTGAAAATAAAACAAAGATGAGGGCTCACTGGCTATTTGGACAGGAAGCCGTTTTAACTGGGAAAACGTGTTTAAAAAAAACAAAAAACTTTTAAGATCAAAATGGCCATTAGACACAACTTCCTTTAAACGGAAAACCAACAACACCTAGAATTACAGCAGAACAGGTGCTCACCCCTAACCTGACCCTAACCTTTAAACCGTGAAGTTCAGATTTTTTTGTTTTATTTACAATATCAGCTAAATTGGCTCCATTGTACTTTTCAGATAGATAATGGAAAACTCAGTGACCACGAAAACAGCAGCACCATGGAGCATTTGCGCCTGCTGTTGCCCATGGTTCTGTCCCTGTGTCGAGCACGTGCAGATGCTCCTTGTCCTGGAGAGTGGCAGGAGGACTCTGGTCTGGGCCTGTACAGAGCTCCTGAGGAGGGAGTCACAGTGGGCACCGGGGCCACATACTCCTCACAGTCTGTGACCCTCGAAAAAAAGGTGAGTCCCAGTCGATTTAAAGATGCATATTATGTTGTTATTCTGCCTCAGTTTAGTCCTTGTAAACAGAATTGATGTAACATTGTGTTTGCATGCCAAGTCCTTTAATCTGTCAAACTACTGACTGACCAGAAGTTTGAGTAGTAGAATCCACTAAAACTTGTCGTTGGCACTACTTTGTGTTTTCAGTCACACTCCGCCTTGTGTCGTGTGGAATTGCACTACAGTTTTAATGCTTACTGTGTTGAGTGAGGATCTCAATGTTCAAATTTGTTGTCTTTCCTCAACAGGTGACCGCTTTAGAAAACATCGTGTGCGTCCTGAATCGCGAAGTGGAGCGCAGTTCGGTTACATTGGAGGCTTTTTCGCATCAACATCGTTTAGACCAAGAGAAGATTGAAAGTTTATCCAACAAGGTACGGCAGCTGGAGAGGATGGTGAACATGAAGGACTTGCAGCTCTCTGAGAGTGAACAGCTGGTGCGAGAACTCCAGTATTGCACCTACGATGGGATATTTGTCTGGAAAATCACAGACTTCTCACGCCGCAGACAGGACGCTGTGGCAGGACGAACGCCTGCCATGTTCTCACCTGGTAAGTTGAAAGACAATCACCACAATCATCATGTGGCGCATCATCTCACATCCCAGCCTTAACATTTGAGTGAGCCAAACTCATGTGGTTCGCAGGATCTTAACACTCGGCGTGTAGACGAGGGAAATTCCACTGAACTACACCCTTGTTTTCCTTAAGGGAGTGTGCATGTCACTCCTATTCTCATATGACATCGCTTTTAGGCTCTGTTTACATTTTGGATTCCTCTTCTTTTTTCTCCTCGTCACAGCTTTTTACTCCAGTAAATATGGCTACAAAATGTGTCTGAGGCTGTATCTGAACGGCGACGGAACCGGCCGAGGGACGCACCTCTCTCTGTTCTTCGTCGTCATGAGGGGCAGGTTTGATGCGCTGCTGAAATGGCCTTTCAGTCAGAAGGTGGGGAAAACTAACTGTGCACACACTCTGTGTTTTTCTTTTTTTATCACATTGATTGCGTGCAGCATCTCTTTGTGAATACAGAAACAGTGCTGTTGCTTCTGAGTCACTCTGCCTTATTGTTGGCATACATTATCACTGCAACACAGTTTTCATTAAGTCATAAACTGTATGAAACAGAGACAGCAACTAAACTGAAACTCCTGCAAAGTTCAAATGCTGCTGCATTCACATTACTGAAGAGACCATGGCCCCCTTTACAACTGGCATGAGAATGGGTTTTCTGTGATCAGATAGCGCCCTGACCACCTGCGAAACCACTTCAGGAGTCTGCGCTGAAGGCTGCGCAGTCTCCTCTGCTTTCGTCAGTTTTCTGCTCATCAAAGAACTTCTTCTCCTACATCTTGAAGCAAAGAGGCGTCCATTAGGGCTGCGCGATGCATCGTTTGAGCATCAGCATCACGATGTGCGACAGTCGCGTCACAGGACATGCAATGTTTTCTTTTTAGAACAACTTTTGCGATCAGATAGCAATCAGAAATTGATGTGGACACCGGAGACGCACGACGTATGTGGTGAGGAAGTATCTGATCACAGAAAACACAAAGCCTCAGGCTTATTGCACTACAGTGCACTAGAAAGCAACTTTTCTTTACATCCATTTGATTCATTTTATAAAAAGTGGCTACAGATAGTTATTATGCACCTAAAAACATCACGATTAACTATTGAACTTCTGCGTTAACTGTACATTGAAAAACATTTATGGTTTGACAGCAACAACAATAGTAACATAGTTACGTTCTCCTGTTTCCTCAGGTGACTCTGATGCTCTTGGATCAAAACAACCGGGAGCACATCATTGACGCGTTCCGCCCCGACATCACCTCCACGTCCTTCCAGCGGCCGATCAGCGAGATGAACATCGCCAGTGGGTGTCCGCTGTTCTGTCCACTCGCCAAACTGGCCGGCAAAAGCCCATATCTGAGAGAAGACACCATTTTCATCAAAGCCATTGTAGACCTCACAGGCTTGTAAAGTGTAGACTGTGGAAGCTGCACCAAAGTTTCAGGAGGGAAAAACAGACAAACACAAGAAGTAATTACTAATGATGTTAAATACTGATAATATAGATATCTATATATATATATACACAAATAATTACTATAAATATCTGAGCATGATATTACATGACATGATACATATGTTGAGACATTCTGCTGGATTGTTTATAGATATAACTAAAATAATCTTATTTTATATAATATACATATATAAAAGTCATGTACAAGTATATACTATATAAGTACATACTTAAAAAAATGTGTGTTGTTGGGAAGTCACCTTCATTAACATACAATGTTTAAAAAACTATCCATCACACGTGTTTGTGTGTGTGTGAAACACATCAATCATTTATCATCAATCGTCTCCTTGTGCACTGAATATAAATTTGGCGTCTATTAATCTTTCCAAAATAGTAATCTGTCACTGGCGCCCCAGCTTCAAGTTAAACTTTAATAAACTTTAACTTTTAACTAGTTAAAAAATAATCCCTTTTAAATGTGCTCTGCACATTATACAAAAGATTGTAGATTATACAAAACGCTTACACAAAAATGTTACTCGATAGCTCATATCTAGAAATATAGCAATGCAGTTGTGATTAATAAAAAAAAAATGTATTTTTTGCTTAACCAAAATTCCTGTTACATATTACTGTTTATCTATTTTTATTTCATTTAATTATTTATTTTTATTAAGTGGATGAGAGAAGGCGCAGTATGTGTACAGGGTGACTGATGTGACAGTTGGGGGTGGCGGTGGGTCTCCAAGCTTTTTTGCTTTTTGGGGGCGACGACAGCCGTGAGCTACGTGAAGTCATTTTTGGTTTTGATGGTGGTGTATTTTCCTTCCTGTTTTAATATCTTTGTGAATACAGAGCGCACTTGTATGTTTGAGATTTATTTTGATAAAAAGCAATAAAATCTATCAGAAAAAAAAAAAAAAAATAAAACAACTAAACATTAACGTTCTTACCGACATTCAGTTCTACTCATATCAAATATTATTTTTCACTTAATTGTATGTAGGGGTTTTCTTTGTATTGAAAATTTGGGGTAATTTTTTGATTATATATTTATTCCATTGTAATCATACTTCAGTGTAGAAATTTAAAAGAAAAAAGAAAATGGATTTGAGAGCCTGAATCTGGATAAAATAATCTGTAATTCAGAAGATTGTTTAATGCTATAAAGATTCATGCATCATATTTCACAATTGCATCACTTGTTGCTGCTGTCCAAAAATGTGTTGCTTTTCATTTCTTAGTTCTTATTTGCCAATATTCACCATCATTTTCCTTTGTCCTAAATGTTATTAAACTGAAAATAAATAAATAAACTTCCCAATGCAATAGGAAAACCTTTTTACTGTATTCTTTTACCTTGTAGATACAGATTAAAACACAGTAGTCTTTTAAATAAAACCTGTAGAAATTTGATTAATTCCACAGAAAACTGCACTCATTTCACATTATTGTCACCATTCAACAACAGTGTTTGATGAACTGGATTAAAACTTGAAAATTCATATTTTCCACTGCTACATAGATAAAAATAGACGCCTATAGTCAACCAGACTGTCGTGTGTCGGCTGCGAAGTGCTGATGGAAACATCAACCTCACACTAACCTACGTCACGTAAAAAACAAACAAAGTGGTTAGTTTGAACCACTATATTTATTTTTGTTTCTGTTGACATGAATGTGGTGAACTGTTCCTCAGAACACATTTTTACAAAATGTAGGTCACCTATGTCAAAAGCTACATGTCTGCACTTCTTGAAGCAGCTGACTTAGATGAACACATTAACACAGATAATTGTTTACATCATGGAACATTTTGAAGAATGTGCATTGCACTGAAATGATCCCACCACAGAACCACATATGGGCATCCAATCAAAAGGCAGTCGCATCTGGAATTCAATGCCAAAAGAAGTAAGGCTGATAAGATTTAAAAACTTTCACAGTAAAAGGTCATACTCTTCATATCAGTCCAATCTTATTTTGTTTCAGTCAGTTCTTGAGTGCGGAAGCGCATTGCATTCATTTGAATCATTTTCTTTCCTGTTTTTCTGTCTAATGTTTTTTCCTGTTTTTCTGAGTAATTTGTTTCTGTTTTTCGTGCTAATTTTTTCCCCTCCTGTTTTTCGGAGTAATTAAAAAAGTATAATAATATAATAATCTTGTGTCCGTGGAGCATGCCATATCTGTCCAACTGATCATGGAGAAACATTGCTATGTCGAACAGATCTGAATGAGCTTTCCTTCTGAACAACCGCAAAGTTCTCAGGTGCCTGCGTAAAGTCAACAATACCATCTATGTGACTTGATGACAGGACTATCTCCCAGTGTCTTGAGCTCAAAGTAAAACTTGATTAAACTAAACAAGCCTTCCATGTTTATTTTTTCAAATGCGCTCTAAACTAGCACAAAAAAAACCAGAAGAAATAGATACTCAGAGAAATTGACCAAAAATAAATTACTCAGAAAAACAGACCAAAAAAATACTCAGAAAAAAACAGAAATAATTACTAAAAAAATTTTGTGAATGCAATGCGCTCCTGTACTTGAGTGTGCATGTGTGCATATTTATATTGTATCAGGTTGATGAAAAATGGCTTTATATTATCCTTTACATGTGATACTCTTTATTTTTGAAGAGCCTAGCCAGGGACAGGTGTTGCAAACTATACTATACACATAAACTCTATGTGCAGTTCATCAGATGCATGTTATGTTCACTATGTCTCACTGTCTCACATTTAGCTTTGAATTACTAGAATAGGGGTAATATTTTTTTAAAAATTGTGCTTCCCAACCTCAGTTTCCCTTGAGTTGAGAAATATCTTCATTAATTTCTTTGCTACGTGCCCACAAGTGATGCTTGGTCCTGTTAGCATAACTGTTAGCAAAGATGGCGGACACTGTTTACAATCTGTGATTGAGGTCCTGTCCCCTTACGAGTGGGTCTAAAAAGTGCGGAATTAGCCTCAGACCAAGGTGTTTCTTACCGTAGTTGATAATGGTGTCATAGCTGTTGATGTACGTTGAAGGAAGGAAAGTGAAAGAGTCCTGCATGCTGTACACCAGGGTTTCTCAGTCCCACTGCCCTCCAACACACCTGATCCTAATTAACCGGGTCGTTATAGGGCTTCTGCACAGCTTGTTGATGAGCTGACCATTTGACTGGTGTGTTGTCCCCTCTCCACACAAACAAAATGAATCTGGAGCCAAACACATTTGACCCATAAAATTAAGATATCACATGTCCCTTGTTGCATTAATGAAATTTCAGAAATACAAAAAGAAAACGGATGACATATCGTTGCTGTTCAAAGTGGAGAAAAGAAAATCACAGAACACAGAATTATCAAGACCTAGTCATTCTATTGTTTGTGGAAAAGTAATGAAATTAAAAGTAACCCACTTTGAAATAAATAAAGCAATATTTGGATCGTATGCTTGAGGAAACCTGTACTCCAAATCGGTTTCCCATAGTTCAAACACACGTTTGTCAGGATTTGCGTTGGTTTTCAATATCACATATGACGGAGACATAAAATATGAAAAACACTTTTGAAAAAGAACACATTTCTCTGTACAGGCCTTTAGTCTGAGGGGGAGCAGTGACACTTGCAGTGTTTTAGCAACAGAAATTACACACTGGAGCTTTAAGTCTGTGGTAAACCTATATCATTAAAGCACTGAATCATCTCAAGCATTTGGACTCATCGCCATATCTTCATGAGACATGAAACCTACGCCTGTGTGCGTCACACACAGGCGTAGGTTGCAACTCAATAGAGTTGCAATGAGGTGATGTTGACACTGCCTCCGTGCTAAAGGCTTGGACCACAGGCATGTTTTCATAACTGATCTGATTAAGCTCACTTATCAACGGTAGCTACGCCCCTCAGCGCGGTTAAAAAACGACCTACCCACGTGGATGGAAATTTTCCCTCCAGCTCTCGTCAAAGAGGTGGTGAAATTATTTATGTACACTATGATGTTGAGGCGTGTGACTTTTTGTGAGCTGTCTCAACCACTACTGGTTGAAGTGTAGGTTCTTCTGACTTATATTACGACTGATTTGATTTTGCATTTTTGCTGACCACTGGTATATACTATTCAACACAAGGATGAGAACTTAAAAAATTAAATTTTATGCATTATATATTTCTTTTGGTCACTATTATGATCTAGTACTTCACTGATTCGTTAATTACTCAGGTGGAAGTTACCGTTTGCAGTTTATCCATGGACCAGCTCGCTTTACCACAAACAATGCTGGATCAGGTTGAAATAAAAATCAGTTTTAAAACAAACAAAAGACTTGTGACCCGACAACAATGGAGATTAACTGCTTTTGTTCACATCAAAAACCCACCGCTGCACTTAAACATATTAAATCCTAAAGAAACCCTCAACCGTCTCATGCTTGATTGAGTCAATGTGATACAGACAGGTGATGTATTCAGAAGCCTACTGTAGTTCCTAAGGTAACATGTGTTGAGCCTGTAATACACCAGATGGATTTCCTGCGTCATTGTTTTGTTAGGTCAGGTCTGGAATCTAAGGTGCCTTTGTTGCCTTCTAAAGTCAACATGATTAAAATAGACAAACAGACGTAAAGCAAGCAGAAACTGACGTAATGAGAAGAGGGAGTCCCTGTCCAAGTATCACATTGTTCAAAACCGTTCTCACTGAAAAACTGAAACAAACAATTTATCTGATGCTTATTGAGAACTTTTATTTGAGGCGGCGAGGCAGAAGACATGGACGGAAATATGGGGCGAGGGTAAAAAACAACACTTAAAATTGTTGGTGGGCTCTGGGGCGAGAGTTAAAGGATTACTGTGCACATTTCAAAACAGTAACAATGCGGCACAAACCGATGAATTATCTGAATCGTTATGGAAAAATTCAAATGAACGAGGCTAAGCCTCTGAACCTGGTGCTGGTTTATTATCATGGTTTAGATTTTCTTTGCTTTTCTTTGAACCAAAGAAAGTGTAAGAACCTCGAAGAGGATTTCCAATTAAGCGGGGAGTCCCCAGAATAACACACAAACTTTTCAAGACTTTCAGATTGAACACTGTTGGCAGCGGGTTTACGTTGCCGCTTCATCTTTATATGTCACTTTCTTTTTCTGAATGAATAGTTTAAAGTAAGTATAATATTAGTCACGACATCATGTGGTGCTTTTACAGTGTACATGAAGTATGACTTGGGCGACATTTGTTTGACTTGAAAGGACCATAAAATCCTATTTATTTATTTACCTTAGGGTTGCAACTAACAATTATCATAATCAATTTATCCGTTTATTCTTTTCTCGATTAATCGACAAATCACTTGGTCCAGAAAATGTCAGAAAATGTCTTGTTTTGTCCAAAGTAAAATGACACTGACACAGAGCTTGTTCTAATTTTTTTTTAAACACTCTAAATGATGAATCAATTATCAATTGACAATTTTTTTAGAAATCAATAAATAACCGATTCATCGTTGCAGCCCTAATATATTTATTTTAGTTTTTATTCCTTTTTACACCATCTGTTCTTTTAAATGGAGTTGCCAAATTTACAAAGGTGTTCTCTGGATATTATATTTGTATTTTGTAAAATAATGATGACCATATTTCCCCAAAGGAACATGAATAAATAAGTAATGTAACACCACTTGTTCTGATGTGCAACCAATTTAACCAGGTACAATTTGTTTTGGGACAGATTTTAGAGGATGGAGTGATTTAGATAAGATTAGATAAATAGTATCTGTAGGGGAAATTTTTCTTTTTTAGCAGTTTCACACTGCAACAAAACAAAAGGGTATCAATAAAACTAAGGCAAACTGCTTTAAATAAGTCTTTCCCTTAAGGTTTTTAATGGATTTTAAATTCTCAGAAAACTGGGGGTTTAAGGGAGTTTATACTCAAAAAGATCAAGACAAGTTCTTCACCTCTGATGATCGGGACATGAGAACCGTGGTCACGTCCAGTGTCTGACCGGCTCAGACGCACATTACAGTTAAAAAGAGACAAAAACCAACTCACAGAACCAGGTTTGAAAGTCTGTCTGGTGCAAGTAGGTGTCAGTTCCACACAATCTGTGATAACATTTCAACGCAACAGCACTGTGTCGTTCCTTGGAGCAACAGTGCCCCCTAGTGTGAGCTCAAGCTAAACCACTACCACTGACTGTAACGACACTGTAGGCATACATGGAGTGCATATATATATATACATATACATACATATATATATATTCACACACCACAGGGGAAAACAGGTCGGTCAAACTTTACTCTTCTTCATTCCTCCCACCCATTGTGAGTGTTTTACAACCTGACTCAGGATTTTCCGTTCACAGTGCCGACAGACGAGGAGTTTCTGTTGCGGCACAGCCAGGACGACAGGAGTTTGCGGGGCTTGGATGGGCGAGAGGGGGCCTGTGCCAGGCGGACCATGCGCGGCGAACGCCACACCTTAATGGTAGAGTCATCGCTGGCGGACAGCAGCAGCTCCTGGTCGGCGGGGCTGAACGCCACTGAGTTCACCACGTCGTCGTGTGCCAGGCGTGCCAAACATATGTTGTAGTGACGGTCCCAGATGTAGCCGTGTTTGTCTTCAGCGCCGCTAGAGGAGGGAGGGGGGGCAAAGGTCAGCAGAAACCTCAACACTAGGGCTGTAATCAACCAAAGAAATTCTTGGTCGACTGAAGCCCTGAAATTTCGACTCAAAATCGACTAGTCGGGGGGGTCTCTGTGCTTGTCCTTACACAGAGCGAGACTGAACATAGGAGCTCAGCTTCACGGCTGAGACACAAATAGACTGCTGCCGTTGTTGCAGGCGAGTGCGCCTGCAGTTATAAAAAGAATCAATGATTATTTGAATAAAACATTGAAATATGCCAATTATGATATATTCATGTACTCAAAACGGACGGAGCAACATAACGAAGACAAGTTAGCTTACCGTTTTGATATGATTTGCTATGTTTGCAGTCGAGCTGTGATATGCAAACTGTTGCTGGCAAACTTAGCATTTGACTTTTTTTATCACCTTTTATCGGCCGTTCTTTAATCTTTCTGTCTCCTGTGGGTTGGGCTAATCCAAAATACTGAAAATAAGGGGGGTGTTCTCTGAAGACTGTGGAACAGGGGTGCTCTGATGTAATATACCATTAGCACTTGGTACATTACACATACAGTCGACTTATCAGAATTTAAGTCGAACCAGAACGCATCGACTCATAAATCGACCAGTCGACCAGGACTTTACAGCCCTACTCAACACTTCTATAAAATTAGGTGATTCGACATCTGAGGATTACATTAGTTATCAATTAACACTCTTAAAATATCTTTTAGTAGCTTTGGTAATGCTGCTGTGGGTGTGTAGAGGTGAGGGAGGTCAGACAATTCTCAACTTCTATATAGTGATTAAAACGATCAGATCAGTTCTCAAATTTCTTTTGGACAATTCTCTCGTAAATCAATGAATGCCTTCAATGTTTAAACTCCAAACTGTAATGTAACTAAAAAAATAAATGGCTAATAAAGCTTACGCCAATGTGCAACCCATGCAAATTAAGGCCAATACAGTGCTTGAATGAAAGCCAAACAAAGCAGCTGTTAAACTGCTCTATGAATTAAGTTTTATCTTTTTATTGCTTCAAGACTTTTCTTTGCAATTTTGGATCAAGAAAATGTAATGTGCATAATATTGTTACAACAGGTGAAACCACATTCACAATTCAGACATTTTGCTACATTTTTGTTTTGTGAATTTAAGTTTAGATCGTTCATATACTATACATGTGGATAACCTGTCAGATTACACAAAACATAGATTACTCTGTTAAAACGATGTCACCATTCACACACCAACAACTGTAATGCGTCATACTCTGTCTAACCGCTCCCACCCTATTCATATACGCAAACAACTCCATCGTAAAGACTGCATTTGTGAAAACTGCAACTGCATAGGTGAAATAGTTTTGCATGACAAATCAGCCGAGCACGCACCTGGCGACAAAGTCTCTGCTGACATCGAGGAAGATGAAGAAGCACTCGTCGTTGGGTGTGAAGGCTCGGTGAGCTCGCAGGCTTCTTCTCTCCTCCCTCAAGCTCTTCAGATCGATGACATGCAGGTCTATCTCCTCAGCAATGGGAGGCGGAGACATGGGGTCAGAGATCACACAGCCAGCAGGCCAAGCCCGACTGTTTACATAAAGGTACCTGCTCAATGAAAAGGTATTTTTAATCTGCTGCACGACCACACACACACACTGAGACATGCGAGGTTCAAATAATTAAGTCTGATGCTTCACTACATGATTAAGAACCTGTGGACAAGCACTGTTTAGAGTCAAATTTTACAACTGGAAAATTCAACCCTGGAGATGTTGCCAGTGTTTATCTCCAGGCTCTATGCAAGTCAGCAAAGACCTTCCAGAATTTAAGCCATTTC
The DNA here is from genome assembly GCF_019176455.1 of Solea senegalensis. Taxonomy (NCBI): domain Eukaryota; kingdom Metazoa; phylum Chordata; class Actinopteri; order Pleuronectiformes; family Soleidae; genus Solea; species Solea senegalensis. Next base: position 9,915,481 of record NC_058040.1, on the reverse strand, counting down.
TTTACAGACCAGGCTTTGTGATGACTTTGTTGTTTGTGTGCTACTGAAAATCTGATTTCATTTTGTGTATGCCATATCTTACCTGTGGTCTGGAGAAAGGCCCATGCCAATAATGTGACCATGGATATCAATAACATGGTCCAGGGAATCAAAGAACTCATATGAGCTCCGCTCTTCGCCAAGGACAGGACCACTCGTCGTCATCTGGTCTGGTTTGATCCGCTTGATACCTGGAAACGAAGAGCATTTACTATATGAGGAGTATGTTTGACAGCACCATGATTTTATTTAGTCTTCACAGCTGGCAAACAACAATACCGATTTGGTGAGGGGAATATGTAAGGCTGCCGGTGGTGAAGAGTAAGTAGGTTTTATCTTCTCCGTCACTGGACTCAGAAGGCTCAATGAGGCTGGAGTCAGGTGCTTTTGTGTGGACTCTGCCCATTATCTGAGCCACCTTGGTCTCGATCGCCAGCTCCTTGGGCCCGATGTTTTTACGACTCTGACAGCAAGGTAGCAGAGAGAAAGAGATTTTAAAAAAAGATTCAGAACAAAAAATATTACCTTGAAAATAGTCTGAGAGTTTTACACTGAGCTGACCTGTATGACATGTTCAAAGTTCGAGATGATTGGCTGGGGGAGGCGGGCAGTGTTGAAGCTGTGACATCTCACGTCCTTCCGACTCTCTTCCTCCTTTTCCTCTTCCTCGTCTTCGTCCTCACTGCCCAGGTCAAACAGGAGGGGCTGGTGCTGCTTCTGTGGCCCCTTCTGCCTTTGAGCTTGAGACTGGGCCTCATAGTCCAGCACCAAGTCCGGGTTGTCATGCCGACGGCAGTGTGCCACCATCACTGTGCGGATGGTGCTGGCATTAATGTTCTGGATCTTAAAAAGGCGTTTGACCACGTTGACGTTCTCTGATTCAATATCCTGTCTCAGCAAAGGGTGAGGAGAAAGGACATCAATTAGTTTAAATTTGACATGTAATACTGTGATTGCATTTATGCACCACCTTTTTTTCAAAATGGTAACATTTTAAATAGTGTTTTTATCACAATCAGGATGTACAAAAGCAAATGGCACATCTTAATTAAAGATATTTACAAAAGACTCAAAAGTTCATTCTTAAAAACACAATTCTGTAGACTAAAACATAGTGAACAAGGTCAAAGACTTCTTCTTGTCTGTAGTATACAAATAGAGATCTACTGATTGACAAGTATGAGCTGCTGCAGCAGTTCTCACCTGAAAGGCTTTATTGAGCCACAGCACAGAGCAGGAGGTCATGTTGCCAATCCAGTGCAGGTTCCCAGAGATCAGGTGGGTCTCATTCAACCAGCAACCAAACACATCATACGGCTTGTTCCTGACCCGTGATAACAGTGTATAATTTTCTGTAACGGTGTAATGAATAAGAAAAGTGTAATGAAACTGAGTTGCACCCTTGTTTTGCTACTGGTAGCCCTACTGTCTGTTGAATGGGTTTTGGGGCATTCTATCACCATCTATATACTTTCATTAGGCTGGAGGTTTTCAGCAAACAAAAACATTTATGAATATAGTTAGACATTTTAAGTAACACTGCCTGATTCTTGTCTGGTATACACTTTATGTTTATTACCAAATCACAGATATCATGAAAGTTACTACTGCATTATACTATGAATGTGTCATTACTACCATCACTATATTATCTACATGTACATACTGTTTTGTCATATAGTTGATTTATATCAACCTGCACCAGCCTTAGTTCACATCACATCTAGTCAAATAAACGTCACTCAATCATATATATATTTGTTTGTAAGGTCTAATTTCAAAAGGGTAGAAATAATGATGAAGACTGTGGTTAAAAAAGGAAAAATGTAATAAAAGTGTGACATATATAAACAAATTAACTCATCTTCTAAAAAATAAAACAACAGGAAATGGTGACTGCTGGGTGGTTTCCTTTGTGATTCCTACCCAGACTGATGACTGCAATTTCCCCAGCGGAGGTGTTTTGTGGGCCGAGGTAAACACCAGACACGAGCAGCAGGCTGTCGTCTGCATTGAACTGGGAGAACTGAGTATAGCCCCAGTTGAACTGCCGCATGCTGCAGCTGTGCACCAAAGAGATGTTCCCATCTGGCCTCTCCGTGTCCCACAGCTGCTCACAACAAGAGTAGCAGAAGTGGGCTTTTGAAATAAGTGTGTGAATAATTAGGAGCAGAAGAGTTGATGGAGGTTACACAATTATCAGATCAGACGAGGAAACTACCTCAAGTTCAAACATTAAATCCACAAACAAACAGAAAACCTTCAGTTAAAACTGTACTTCTACATGTGAATACATGTCTGTTAAATTCAAACCATAGTCAAATGACACAATGTTGATTTTGCTTATCAGCCATCTACAACACTCTATTTGCGTTTTCAGTATAGTGGTGTGTAGATCTTGTGTTGCCCCGGATATATTCTCACTCTGCACACAAGAAGCCATACATTTTATGTCAAGACAGGGGGAGGCAACAGAGGAATTGTGTTAATAAAGTAAGACAGGGCAACCAGTATGTCTGTAAAACACACAAAGAAGTGCCAACGAAAAGTTTCAGAAGAGAATTCCACTTCTTAAATAGCACAGTCGCTTTGCAGTTTGAACTGCCACTGTAAACACACAGACACTCCCTCAGTTTAGGTCTGATGATAATGCTTGATAGATTCCATTTTCAGAGAAGGTTACCCTGTGTACAAAAGACGTCATGGTCACAAGTTCGACTCCACCCCTGGCAGGTTGTACTCAATTCCCTTGTAAGTTGCTTTGGATTAAAGTGTCTTCTAAATGACATGTAATTTAATGTAATGTAATTAATTGATTATGAAAACAGTTGAAAATTAATCCAGTAATCGATTGATCAAATATTCGTTGCACCCCTAGTACATACCTAACATCCATGATAAAGGTAAAATCAAAAAGACTTTAATCCAAACCTTAACCGTGCAGTCTTTGGAGCAGGAGGAGAACCTGTGACCCCTGTGAGAGAAAGCCAGGTGGAGGACTTGGTCGCTGTGCTCTCTCAGTGTCTGAACCTCCACACAGGGGATGCAGTCAAACAGACGCTTGAACTCCCTGTACCATGACACAGCCGCTGCATAAAAGTAGACATTATTTAACCCCCTCTAAATGTCTATAAAAAATATTGTTATTATAAATAACTGTTTTAACTTTCCTGCGGAACTCATAGTCATAATTCTTTACCTGGGTGTCGAGGCACAGAACGAGGGATACGGTAGTAGCTGTAGAACAACGCCCTCCACAGAAACTCATCTCTGGAAACGGCCAGCCACTGTCTGCAGGTCAGACTAGCTCTTAACACAGCTTCATGGGGTAGACGCAGGAAGATCTCCAACACCAGGCTGTCCGGCAGAACTTGGCCCCACTCCATAATACCATCCTGTGCAACACATACACAGACTATACATTAATGTAGCATATACTTCACTTTAACAATAAAATAATATTCAACTGATATGCTTTGATGATTCCTTTAATCCAGATGTCAGAGTTTATTTTGACTACAGCTACATTAGATTATAGTCAGAATCTGTGGTTACAATCAATTGCAATCCATTAAAAAACAATATCTTCAGTAAATCTTTCCTTAATTGCAGTTAAAGTGTTCAGTAATAATTGAAACTATTTGACGGAAGTTGATTACGCTGCATGATAATGTTAAATCCTATAGTTTGTAGCACTGCTCTCCATTAATAACATCATCATCACGCTTTATGCTGCAGTCGCTACTGCAACAGAGCCATGCAAGCGTGGCATTCCTCATCTACAAGTTTAATTAACAGTCCAATAAGACCAGTTTCACATATAATAACAAGAGAATGCGTTTACTTTGATTTTCTTTGCTGGACCAAACGTCCGTGTATAGATTGTCTAAAATCGACATTTGTCAGAAGAACGCCAATGCTAGTAACAGGTGACTATTTGTATTAAATACAAACGTGCAATACTATAAAATCACAATCCTGACCTGCGAAACATTAGTGAGATAAAAACAGTGATTACAAACAGTTACCAGAGAGTGTTTGTTTGCCAAAAACAGGGCGGTAGCCAATGACACCGACCAAGCTAATATTAGCCACTAGCTGGACATTTGTTTTCAAGTCTTAGCTACGCGTCGCGACTTCATTCTGTCGACACGTCGTTGCTTTCATGCGTCAGCTCTTTCCTGGACGGGCCTTTCAGGCTGGTTTACTGAAAAACGTACTGACATTCCCCCGAAACCCACCTGCTGAATCAAAGTATGTGGAGTACGACAAGCAGACGGCTAGTTAGCGCTGAAGGTTAGCCGGAGTGAAATGACAACAATCCTCTCGAGGCTCGACTAACAGATAACAGAATCGTCGCTGCAGGCCAACTCAATCTACCCAGTGTACACGATGGACGTGCGATACATCACTACGTTAGAGTTATTTTCTGATTTAATATTTGTTTTCTTCTCTTTTTTATGAGTGTATACTAAAATGTGTGTTTTTATAGCTACTTGACGTAATGGATTACTGAGCAAAAGAAAGGAAGAAGATAGATAGATAGATAGATAGATAGATAGATAGATAGATAGATAGATAGATAGATAGATAGATAGATAGATAGATAGATAGATAGATAGATAGGTAGATAGATAGATAGACAGACAGACAGACAGACAGACAGATAGAGACATTACAGTGCTTCATTTTCAAAAAGCTTGAAAAATTAATGGAGAACACACACACAGCCAGTAACACAATACACCCAACAGTTCACTGACACCACAGTGAGTGCCAGCTGCATGGTGAACACTGACAGGATCTGAAAAATGCTGTGTCACTCTTAAGTGGTGTGAGTGGTCACACATGACACTGACAACACTGTCTGTAAATGACTGTATGGGAACAACAGAGCTGGACCTCAAGGCTAAGAGCGTATAAAGGAAACATTAACAACAAGTGGAGCAATGCTGTGACTACTGTTGTATCGTAAGTACTAAAACTGAAGGGTTGTGTTGGGGGCCACGACCCTGTGTGTGTATGTATGCAGGGAGATCTGTACCTCCATGTACGTATGTTGTTTATTATTCTTAATGTTGTTATTTATAACAATACTAAATTTTATATTATTGCATTGCCATGTGCATTATGATTAACCTGAATTAATTGTGGTAAGATAATTGTTTATTGATATACATGCTACTAGGAAATGTCATAATATCTGTTATATATATATATATATATATATATATATATATATATATATATATATATATATATATATATATATATATATATATATATATATATATATATATGTATATATATATATATATATATATATATATATACATATATATATATGTATGTATGTATGTATGTACCAACACATTTGTGGCCACACATTCAAAAACTGTTGTACAACACAGCATGTTACAGTGTGTTAAACCTGATAGGGGTAGGATCTGGTTACCTGCCACAACAACAATGAATCAGTTGGAAAGACTTGTTGCCTGATACAAACTGATAAAATAATAATTCTTGTCTGTTTCTCTGCAGCACTGCGTAAAGCAGCCAGCTGGATTGCTTCTTGCTGTGGCTCCTTGCAGAAGAACAGGACAGCAGCAGGATGAGGATACCAGTTTGAAGGTACTTGTCACTGTGTGCACTTGCACCATTTGACATCATGTTTATTTTTGATGGTTAAACTATCTTTGTGTTTCCTAACTATGCAGGGCAGAAGGTGTGGACAGTTTGCAGTAATGAAACACCACCCATTCAAAAGATTCCCTAATCCCTCCCAGCAGAGTGGATTGAGGACATGCCCTCATTCTGTCTCCAGCTGATCATTTATGTTTATATACAGCATGCCTGTGTGTGTTGCTCTGCACTTGTTTCAATGATGACTTGTCTGAAAACTTTTTTTTTGGGAAGTTGGATAATGTCTGATGTATCTGACAACTGCAGCAACAGCTCAGAAATGAACATATTGAATGAATAAATCAAGTAAGTATGTGAAATAAATGGTTTTCGAAATTAACTGTATCATCTGTGTCATGAAATGCATGCATATTCCCATTCGCTTCTTCCCTTATCCCCGGTATATGGCGCCATCATGTGGATGAAAAACATAACTGCAAGAACTAAACACTTGAAGAAATACACACAAACATTACAAGAAAACAATAAATGAAGCTTGTTTCACTGAAGTGTTATTTAGTAGTGACAAAAAGAAACTACAAAAAAGTTAGGAAAAAGCATATTAAGAAAAGATTCATAGAAATAGGCAGAACAAATGCCATATATATATATATATCACATATAAATACATTACATCAGTTTTATGTATATATGTATATATACAAATACACAAAATTATATGTATATATGCATATATATATATATATATATATATATATATATATATATATATATATATATATATATATATATATATATATATATACATACACACACAAACATACACAAAAATCCCCCATATAATCATCCTAACAATTTCTCTATAGGTTTTATATCTCCACTCTGGTGTATATGATGTGTGAATTGACTGGACGATTCAGCTGATGAGATTAAGGGGGCTGCCGACGGTGGATCAGTGGTAGAGCGAATTGTCTTTCAACGTAACCCCACGTAGCTCTTTGTGAATGGCAAAAGTAGTGTAAAGCAGCTTTGAGTGGTCATCAAGACTACAGAAGAAATGTGTGAATACAAACCATTTTATCAGTTTGAAGTTAGAGAACCAGAAAAATCTCAGTCTCTAGTCTGGATTATATTTTTTAGAAAGATAAATATAATTGTCTCTTTTGCATCAGAGCCACATGTTGCAGTGACTGACAAACTGAAGTGCCATGCAGTGTGTCATATCATGTCATAGTATCATTTATTTAGAATATGTGAGAGACCACAAATGTATTTACATTCACATGTACAGTGGAATACAATACAATTTTACAATTACACACGTCTGCAAAGTCTGTACAAGCTTAAAGTGACTGTTTCAGTTTACAGTGTGGAACGATGCGGATCTCTTTATTTGGAGCGACTGTACAAACCTCTGACTTCTCACCTGAGCTGGTGACCACGGGATACAAAACAAACATGGTGTGAAAATATTTCATAGTGATATATGACACACGGGTAGATTACACACTCTGTAAAATTTGGACACAGGTGCTGTGTGCCCCCCCCCCACTATATTTCAGCTTCCAAAATACAAACATTAAAACATTCTGTCTGATTTTCGAATACATAAGAAACATATAGTTATGGAATAAAGTCTTTGTGTGATTCTTCACGCTCACATTTACTTATCCCCCTCCCCTTAAAGGTCCAGTGTGTAAAATTTAGTGACATCTAACAGTGAGACTGCTGATTGCTCTCTGTTCACGTCTCTCTTTCCGAAGTGCATCAACTACAGTGGCCCTCATGGATCAGAAAAGATGTTGTTCCTCTTCATTTTGCATATAAAACACTCAGGTTTGTTTGTTCTGGCTGCTATAGAAACAAGGTGGCACAGGATGCCAGCCTCTTGCCTAAAATGCACATATAAAAACCACTTGTGTTTTTTTATTTTAAAGTAATTCTATACTTATACAAACATAAATCTTACACACAGGACCTTTAAAACTGTCAGTTTCATCAGGAGCTCCTTTTATATCTCCTCCTCAGGTCTAATCTAAAGTGCAACGTTGTTCTGTGTGACTGTCCCTCTGCGTGTCCGTCATCATAGCACCATGGTGGGGATGTGGTGCACCAGTGGCATCTGGTGCTGGTGAGACATCGCTGTGATCTGCGGTGGAGGAGGAGGGGAAACATGGGAGGACACGTCGGCGCCGCTTTGTGCCGCCGGTTTGTGCCGCGCGCTCTTCTGGTGCGCCCTCAGGCCCGCCAGCTGCGAATAGGCGCTCTGGCACACGTGGCACTTGTAGGGCCGCTCGCCGGTGTGCAGGCGCACGTGGTTGCGGAGCGTGGACGACTGGCTGAAGCGGCGGTTGCAGAAGCGGCACACGAAAGGCTTGTCCAGGGTGTGGATGCGCATGTGCGAGCGCAGGTTGCTGCGGGAGTTGAAGCCGCGGTGGCAGATGACGCAGCGCATGCGGCCGGCACTGGAGGAGGAGGAGGAGGATGAGGAGGAGGAGGTTGAAGAGGGGGAGCACGAGGAAGAGCCTTCACACGAGTGGGAGTCATCTGGAAATAAGGAAGGAGATTATACAAAAATGTCAAATATGATCACTATATAAAGTAGTTATATATTTATGAGCATACAATCACCTCATGGAATGAAATGTTGTTTTTCATTACCACAGAATTACTCTCTTATATATTTATATTAGGGGCCAGGTCAGCCACTATTCTGGGCCACCGTGATTTAAAATTTAAATTACAAACTAAACATGTTTTAATAAGAGTTTGGATGCAAACTCAAAGCTTCTCTAACACAGGGAAATGTAAGGTGAGGGATATTCAGCTGTTTTTACATACTGTGCCTTTAACAACAACCTTTTGGATATTAATCACAAGTTTCTAGATTTTCAAAAGTAAAAAATACAGTTATAAATGGTCTTGACTAATTGTGACTTCTGTCCAAGTGGTCGACATTCATTTAAATCTATTTAAGGTTTTAATGCAGTTAAGTTGTCAAACTTTAACTTTCACAAGTCAAACAACTTAAACATCTGAGTTACGTGTGGTTTACGCAGCTGAACAGAAAATGTAATCTTCATATTTATGAGTATATGTTGTCAGGAAATGTCCCCTTGAGATTAAGAACCACTTTACAAGGGAGACTTGACATGGCATGCCTAAAATGAAGTTGTGATTCATTTGCCAAAACATATATCTCACATTATCAGACATTTATATCAACATATCTCTGTACCTATACTATATCTATTAAAAATAAAGAGTTATAGAAATGGCACCGAAACAGACATACATCTGATATTTCTGTTCTGTATTGTGACATTATGTCACACTGGTGTTGGTGTTATAATATTATGATATTGGTCGGTAAATACTCACCATTCCTGCTTTTTTTCTGTTGCTCCTCATCCACTCCAGGGACTCCAGGAATTCCCAGGAACGTGTTGTGTGTGTTTCCATACCAGACTAGAAGCTCCTGGTCTGGTGGGATTGTCTGAGTGAGGAGAGAAAAAAGAGGGCAAATCATCAGCATGAGGTAAAAAAAAAACCCGGACAACTTCATTACGCACACGATCAATTCTACTGCGTAACAGCAGGTGGCGCTTTTCTAAAGGAGTTTTTTTTTTTACATCCTTGTGGCCTCTCATAAAATCCCAACTGCGGCCTATATTGTATATAACCCATGCAAAGGCCCCATGCATGTTTGATGTTTTTGAATTTGTCCTCACCTCCACTGCTTTGTAGAAGATGCTGCTGCCGATCTGAACCACCTCCAAGTTCTGCTCCTGCTCGTTTCTGGCGCACTTGATGTAAGTCATCCAGCTGCGCTGATCCTCCTGACTGGCATCGATGAAATAGCGCACGGTGCCGTCTTCATTGAACACCTGACCAAAAAAAATTTCACATGAGAATCAGAGGGGGGAAACAAACATCAGGAATCACATTGGCAGAGTACACATCTGTTTCTGCAGGACGCAAAACTGCGAGGAAGCTCACCTCCCACATGAGGTTGTTATTCTTGAACAAGTCCACGTGCTCGGGAGACAGGACTCTCCCCGTGAAAGGTCCCATTTCTGTCCCTGCTTTGATCCACGTCTTTGAGAAGATGCCAAGACCTTCTCCGGGGATCGAGCTTTGGGCGATGATCACTTCACTGGGCAGAACCAGACTGGACAGCTTCTGCACCTCTGCAAAACAAAACAAAAAACGAGAAAAAAGTCAGAATAATGTATAAATAAACAAATAAATAAATACATATAAACTGTAAAATAATAACATTTTAAATGTGCATGATGCGTAAAAATGATAAAAGTCGATAAGCTGTGACTACATGTTGTCAAAGTGTCTCTGCAGCTTTGAGTTGATGCCAAAGACTCATGAAACAGGATTTTCTAGAAGAAGAAAAAAAGGGTCCTGAAAGCAGCAAATGGACTGAATCTTATTTCAGTCACGAAATATTAAGCTACACCTGATCCTCCGTTTAATTCGATTAACTGGCTGAATTGAAAGTTTTTGTTGCACAGAGAAAAAAAAACAGAAAGAGGGAGAGAGAGAGAAAAAAGATCGTGCGATTCTTTAATGTCAAAATCAAAGATTTTTTTAATGTGAGGCTGTGAAGAAAGAAAAAAAAGGCCCTGACTGAATGGAGGTTAAATGGTCCTTCTATTGCGCGGGGTCCAGCAATTTGTCATGCTTCAGATGTGATATTCATTAAAGTTTACTGGAAAAGAAACGGCTAATTCCAAATTCATTATCCTTTTAAGAACTTTGTAGCAATAAATTTGCGCTGAATGAGACGAGGACTTGTTTAAAAGACGCAGGAATTTCTGCGACAAAAAAAATGGAAAGGCGATTAAATGGTTGACATGCAATGAATAGCATTAGATTTAGCCTTCACGGTGCATTATGCGAGGAACAGCAAATCTTTTTAAGGCAAAAGAAAGAGAAAAGCTCCGGAGCCCCATAGCTGCCAAGAGAGGAAAGGAGACTGTCCGGAGATTGATGAATGCGGGATAAAAACCCGGGACATCTCAAAGAAAAGGGAACTTTTCTCAACGAGAGGTTTAAGTGGAAACTTTCCCAGGTCAAGCACAAAGTTAACCAAATGAATTTAATGCCCTGCGTCTTTCAATCGGCGGCAGTTACACGCCTAACAAGGCTCTAAGCGCCGGGTCCCGGAGCCCAGAGAGGGTCAATGCGTTAAATGAGTGGAAAAGAAAACAGAGAAGTGGTGTAAAAATGAAGGAAAATGCAAGAGAAAAACCCCAGCAACAAATGAGTTTGAGAAAGTTTGTGAAACAGGATTCGTGTTCAGGAAAAGTTTCATAATGGAACTTCTCTCTGAACTGGTAAAAAATATTTTTTTCACTAAAACAAGTAAAATCCATGTAAGTATGTACCTTACCATTTATATTTAAAAGCTATTCAAAAGAAAAACAACAACAACCTTTTATTCAACCAAATCGAACTAAATCAAAGTTATGACTCGTGCGTAATTTTACGCATGCATTTTGGACACATGGCCTTAAATTAAAAACCTGCAAATTACTTTAAGCGCTATAGACTAAAAACATTTGAAAACATGCAGCACAGCAGGATGAAAGCGTGAAGTGTCAAACATAACGAAATTCATGTCAGTCTCACCTCCAGCGAAGGACTGAGCCAGCACCTCTGCGGTGAACGCCGTCTTGGGGCCGCTACTGCCGCTGTGTCGCTCCTCCGCCAGGTGTTCGCCCAGCACGTTCCTCCACCTGCCGTACAGGAAGCTGTGCAGGATGTCCGAGGTGATGACGTCCGAGAGAGCGCGGCCCGGACACTTAAATCCGGGCTTGAGAGCCAACGCGTCGGCGGGCAGCACTGAGCCCATGGCGCAGGAGGAAGAACCACAAAAAATAAAAAATTGAAATAAAATAAAAGGAGGGAGGAAAAGAGGGGGAACAAATTGGAGAAAGTAGGGAGAACTCGGATCAACAAGTAGAGTGATAGAACAAGAATTAGGAGGAGGATGAAAAGAGGAGTGCAGCGCTGCTCCTGTCTGTCTCTGTCTGCCTGTCCTTCGTCCTGCTCTCAAGTGTCGGTGCGTAAAAGTGGCTCTCCGGCTGTGAGGGTCTCTTTATATAAGTGGCTGTGACCCCCTGTCTAATTACTTATTAATGACACACCCCTCGCAGAGAGACAGACAGAGAGAGAGAGAGAGAGAGAGAGTGTGTGTGGAGGGGAGAGAGGAGAGAGAGAGAGGAGACGCAAGACGTTGATTCAGTGCCTTTTTGTTTTTGTGCAAAACCACAAACTCACACTGGATATGATTTATTACGGCAACACATGCACGAGTCAGATCTGCCACGAACAGTGAAAACAAAAAAACTGCAACTGCACTAATTTATGCTTTATTTTCAAAAAAAACTCCAAAGACACGTGACGAGAAATGTCAAATAAATGTTTAAAATGTACAGTTTTTTAATTTAAAAAAAAAATCTAAATATAGAAGCAACATACGCACAAATAGGAGAAAAGAAACTACGAACCTTCTCTTTATTTGGTGATAGTGTCAGGTTTGTCTAATACATGTATATATACTTTTGTTTTGTTTGTTTGTTTGTGTTGAGTTTTAGTGTATGTTGACTACTTTGGTGCCTATGTTTGACGACAGAAGTCAAATTACCCAGTGGCTCCAATAAGGCGAATTTAAGCTGATAAACAAGCAAACAAACAAATAAATACATACATAATTAATCTCTCAAAATCAATAGCGTGTCTGTTTACAAATGTGCACAACAAAGCAACATGTGTATAGACTGTAAGATAAAATAACAATATTAACAATGATAATAATGATAACACTGAGGAGAGAAGTGGGTCATAGAGTCTGGGAGTTGCTCGCCTATTTTCTTCTCATGCATTTAATATTCATGTGGTGGTAATATTAATTTCTGTGTGTGTGTGTGTGTGTGTGTGTGTGTGTAGTTAGCGCGGGAATAACAAGAATGGAAACAAGCTCGACGTGTTTTTCTTTACTGCATTGTTTGTCTGCAAGAAGAAGAAAAAAGAGAGAAAGCGAAGAAGAAGAAAAAAAAGAGGAGAGAAAATGCAAAGCAGCTTTGACGTGCTTCACTTTTTTTCAAGCCCTTGTTGTGGAATAAGCGGTTTAATATTCATGGATGTTCAGAGCCTCCTCGGTATTGTGACAACGTTTAGATGAGTATATACAGCCCCCCCTTTTATTTCTTTTCTTTTCTTTTCTTTCTTGTGCAGTCACAGTCCCCATTTCCCGGGTTTCTTGATGGACTTGAGGGCTAAATGGGGCAGTTTTTCCCTTCTTTTTCCAGCAGAGAGAACATCTTTATTCCATCCCGGGCTCACAGGTTTCCTATTCAGCTAATGTCAGGCCCTTGAACGGTGCTGCAAATCAATCTTTCATGGTGTTTTGAGGGCAATTTGACATCCATGCACTTCTTCT